>NW_023505415.1:225000-438443 GCF_004664715.2 Peromyscus leucopus | reverse complement strand
TATTTTATTGGAAAATTAATTTTGTAACCTCTTTATCAGGAAGAAATTGTCATTTATGGGTTTATCTTAGCAACATTATTTAATAAGTTAATAACCCAATTCATTTTAGGTGTTATATTTTTATAGAATTAAACCAAGAATTTCTAGAAAGCAACTTAAATTGCAGAGCCAAATTTTCAGTAATGATCAACAGACAAGACCATACCTAATATATAGTTCAAAATTATGAATCCTGTTTCTTTAGTTTATCAACCATGAGGATCAAACATTCATCCAAACATGTATCAAGACAATCAAAAGAACAGAACATCCCTTATTTAAACAGCATTGACTTAGCATCCAATGTCCTGACCGAAACCATATTTCACCAGAAGTTAGGCCCAGTTTAAAATTTTAGTGCTAGTCCCTTCCCGGCCTCTGCTCGCTTGGCGAGAGCTGAGGCTGCAGCTTAGCTTTGTTCTGCCCACTGCTCGGGCTCTATTGCCAGCACCTGCCTGGGCCGCACTCCATCACGGCTCTGTCTCCCACCGGCGTGTACCTGTCCGCCCGTTGCTTTGGGCTATTTCCTGTATGCCTTTGTCCGCCACAGCCGCTGGGCGCGCCCCGCACACACAAACTCACATTTAAACTTTCTACTCCCATGAAGGGGCTACCTAATAACGAGTTATTCCCACCATAAGGGAAAAACAGAAAAACATTTCCCACGAAGGGATCCTAAATATTGAATTATTCCCACTCTGAGGGAAAAATAAAAACATTTGAACCAAAATTAAGCAAACAGCAAAACTTTAAGCTCTGGGCTCGCTTGCTGTTCAGCCAGCAGCAGTGAGGCCTACCTGCCGATTCTTTGTAATTCAGATGCTGCCACTCTGCACTGGCGGGAAGAAAGAGCTCAGAGTTTCAGCTATCCTGAAAACTCTACAACTGGAAAAAGTCTTTACATCCTCCATTACCACTGGGAAGAGGCTTCTTTCTTTCATTCATCCTTCCTCTACAGGGCCCAAATCTTTAGGCCTAGTTTCAAAAATTTTTCCCCTTTTTACCGGGAAAATTCTTTTTTCTTGATTAAAATTTTTTCTCCCTTTTCTAACAGGAAACTTCCTTTCCTTCCCTCTTCTCTATAGGGAAGAGTTCCTTTTTTCATTTAAAATCTTTAGCTGTCTTGCCCTTACTTAACTTTGGTGCCTTCCTGCTTCAACAGTCCAATTAACTGACTGTGAGCTAATTGCACCCATTTCAATCCACTCTTACCTTTAAAATGCCGGCCGGCCTTCCAAGAGTGTCCGTCAGCTGGTCCTTCTTTCTCAGACCTCGGTAGGAACCTCCATTTGTAGCGGTAACGCCTGCATTACCGATACCCGTTCACCATGTCCGAGCGAAGGGCTGCGGATTAAAAAATAGAGACAAGAGACAGCGGGTCATCCATACGATTGGATGTCGAATGCCGTTTATTGAAAGAGGGAAGAAACCTTAAATACATACAGGCTTACAGCACAAATGGAGGAACCCCCGGAGGGCAGAAGTTCGCTACCAATGGTCTACATTCCAGACCCAATGTTCTACATTCTTGCATCTAAGTTGTTAACGCCCAAAATGCAGGATACACAAACAAGGAACTTCCCTTAAGCATTCAGAAGGGTGGATACCGGCAGGGAATCTGAATAGGGAGGACATCTGATCGAGGTCAGCAAGCAAGGCCGCAGCCACTCCCAGTCGGGGGCCAGGGCCCATGGCACCCACACATTTGGTCTATCCCCACCTAGTCCCCATGAGTTCGGTCGCTCAGTTGGGCATCAGGACGGTTCCCCAGCACATAGGTACTGTGGTAAGCTGAGGGAATCTGGGAGGGTAGGCTCCCCGTGGGTTGATGTGGAGCCAGCTCCAGTAGCGGGTGAGAGGCTTCTGCCGGCCTCGCGGGAGCCGTCGAGGAGCCTTTGGTAACTCACAGCGTCTAGCCAGGAGTGCCTGCTCCGTGAAGGCGCGTGGCGCCGCATCTGGGCTGTCCCTCCTGGAGAGCGGGCTGGGAACCGTGCAGCTGCGCACCTCCATCCCATGACACTTTATTGTCCACCGTCACCCTTGTGAGTAGGTGGCCACCCTCCTCCCACCACCACAGAGTTCCAGCAGAGAGGATATGTGAGTCACCCCCCCCCCCCCTCGCCAAGCCTCTGACTCCTTGTCAGCAAGTGAAGGGCACTGACCGTGAGGGTCAGGCTGGCCATGCAGACGCCGTCTGGAGCACCCTCAGTGACATGGCCGTCACTGTGCCTGTGCAAAGTCGCATGAGCTGTGGGCTCTGCTGCTGCCTGGTCATAGGTGTTTGTGTCCCACGTTGTGGTAAGGAGAAGAGAATACATAGGTTTTTGTTTCACTTCTGTATGCCCAACAAATGCTTCAGTCATGGAGTATGGGATGTGACTTAATTTTATTAATTGATTGCGATGTAGCCGTACAAGGGTAAAGAGGAAGCTGGAGGCAGCCCGGATGGAGCTGTCAGAGCACATCTCTGCACACTTGGGGCACTTTGTCCCGACTCCTCAGACATGGTTGCTGTGAGTTCTCAGGTTCTGAGTGAGATCGTGGAGAGGATTTTGCTTGCCCATCCTGCTGAAGGCCTTAGCTGGAGGCCTGAGCTGGAGCCAGTGACTGCTGTTTGCAGGGGGATCCCCAGTGCCGTGGCAGTTAAACTGTTGCTCAGGGATACGTGAGGGATGAGCGGCATGGGAACTCGGCCCCGTCCGTGGTCACCCGTAAAGTAACAGCCTTCTGTTTGTTCCAGGACCTCACACGAAAGCCATGCTGTCATGAGCCAGAGGTACCTGCTCAAGTGGAGTGTCCCTCTAGGACACGTGGATGTGATCGAGTACAGCGGTAGCTCTGGCGCTGGGGAGCACAGGCACCATGCCGCCCACGCGCCCGAAAGCCTGGCCGTGGTGGCCAATGTGAAGCCACGTAAGTGACGGTCCTGTCCACTCTCCTGGGAGCTGTGGGCAACATGAACTCTGAGCCTGGCCCTCATGTCCCCCCTGGAGCTGGAGTGGTACATCTGTTGGGATGGCAGTCTGCTGCCTTGGTCGGTCTGTCTGTCTGTCTGACATGATGGAGCTCTGTCTGCATTGCATTGGCTACAAGGTGCCAGAAGTCCTTGGGCAGGCTCTGCTGTGTGCTGACTGGCTCCTCGTTTCTTCAGTTCCCCGTGGGGAGCTCGTGCACGTGGCCTTCACAGTGAAGTGGGAGGGGTGGCGGTCCTTTGGGAATGACTTGGCACTGCACAGTAGTTGGGATCGCTATCACCAGTCATGGTTCGGACTGGAGCTTTTGATCTGAGAGCAGGAATCATTGCCTTCTCCTCCTCTTCTGTTTTAAACCTGACTAAAGACTAGCTAGATTTAATGCAGTGGTTGACCCCAGCCTCTATACTAATTAAACCGCAGTGAATGGGAAACTATCCATAAACCTTAACAAGCATTAACCTTTCAGATTAATTTGTTTTTTGACACATCCAGAAGCATGAAGGCAGGCATTGAAACTCAGCCGTTCTGGTTGGGCATGAGCATTTAGGAGAAGATGGAGCAATGAGTATCCGGCCTAATCCCCTCTTCTTTTCTAATTCCCAGAATGTTAACAGTGGAGTCATCTGCCTCGGAGGCTAGTTCTCTGAACATAGTATCAGTTAGTAGACTCTTGAATGCTGACTGTAAGTTGTACCCCCTACTTAAAGCAGAATTTATCGAGACTCTCCACTAGACTTGAAATACCCAAGAGTGTCCTAGAGCGCCAAGATGGATTACAGACAGATGAGCAGCGTGAGGAGGGAAGGGAAGAACGGAGGGGGGTGGCGCAGGAAGAGAATGATTTTCCAAGTTGTCACAATTCATATCTTCCCAAGTGGTCTCAAGAATTCCCTTAAATTATGCAGGAGTGTCGATTGCAAGTGGTGGTGTACCTCTGAACAGATGACTGTGTTTAACATTGCTGTCAGTGTTCACGTGTCTTTGTAGCTGAGATTGCTTCTCAGTGTCCAGACAGCTATTGATAATTCTGATCATCTGTGCACACACAGACTTACCTTTTCCTATCATCTTTCTATTGATGACGACTTGTCAGAAGCAAATGCAGAATGGGGTTAGAATCAGTAAGAACCATTAAGAGAAAGTATGAAGCAGGATGGTTTGACCGGCTTCTGTGGACGGAAGAACCGGAACAGGATTCCTCTTATTGGAGGCCTGTGTGTTGCAGTGACCTCTCCGTACCAACTGCTGTGCGGCGCTGACTCATCCTGGAGCACCCGCCTTCTCTCTCCCGCTTCACTGTGAAGGCAATGACGGGAGCTAACCGGGGAAACTGACGGGAAGAAGAGCCAGCCAGCTCAGAGCTGAGCTTGCCCACTGCCTGAGGATGAGGTGTCGGGTAGGATGCTGAGTGTGGGGCGGCTAAGGGGAGCTGCTCCCCAGGAGAGGGGAGCTGTCCTCATTCCGAGCTCAGGATCACTGCTGGTCTGTCTTGTGAAGAGGAATTCGGAAAGTCCTTGGAGACGTGCAGACTGCCCTTTGCAGGCACCGAGTTGGTTTTGTGTCGTTAAGACGGCCCCGAGTAAAAGCCGTTTCTTGGGGCGTCCTTTTACACCCTCTCCGACAGTGAGACGGTTGTGCCGTCTTCTAGAGAATCGCTGTCTGCTCACTGTGGATGAACCCACGTCTTGGCACGGCGTGTCTCATCTTGCTGCTGCTGCTATTGATGGTGGAATACCATGCCCTTTGAGGTGGTAACTTAGTGGGTGGGTGACTTCATCTGTTCATCTCCCCCTTGGTTTGCCGTTCCTTATCCCCCAGCTTTACAGCGTGCCATGTGGAAGGCATCTGTAGGACGAATTAAAGAGCGCTGCCGTTCCCAGTGGGCGTTGGGCGGTTTAATGAAGCATTGTTGTTCTTCGCGATTACTGATTAGAAGTCCGCAACAAGCCAAGCCCCGAGTCCTGTGAGCCACAAGCGAACCTGGCACCGACCAGGCTGTCCCGACACACAGAGGCTGCACTGTGTGATGACGCACCCCGTAATAGAAGCCGGAATAAAGGCTCTGGCAGATAAAAGGGAGACCGTGTTCTCAGAAACAGTGCCTTTAAAACTAGCTGCCGGGAAGACATGGGGCTCTGCAGATGGAGGTGGGCACCCTGACTGACCCTGGCATGGGTGCCCTCAGCTGTGCTGGCCTGGGTACTCCTGAAGGAGCCATGGTTCTGGGGCAGCTGTGGAAGTCCAGCCAGCCCTGGGGTCCGTGGGAGACTGCCCCTGAGCTGCGGCTTCAGTCTTAGGAACATAGGAGTAGAAAAGGCCCAAGTTGTCCTCTTGCTGCTTGGGACTCAGTGCGTCTTCATCTGAGTGGTATGCATAGCAGTGAGGGCTAAATCTTGGAGGGCGACACGAGTGCTGTGCATCCCAGACTGTCCTCACCCTCTTGCTGAGGTTTAATGGTACGCCACATGTGTCTAAAATGTTTCGTGTGATGCTCTGGTACACGTGTGTAAAGTGACATGCATCGTGCAACCAAGTTGGTTAGCCAGTCATCACCATCAGCAGGTACCGGTTTGCTTTTCTTCTCTCTGGTGGTTAGGCATTGCAGATGTATTGCTGGTCAGGCGGCTCAGCGGGCACTTGCCGCCGTCGCCAAGCCTGACTGACCTGAGTTTGATCTCTGCTGCTTCCACGGCGGAAGAGAGGGTCCACTCTCCTTCCAGTTGTCTTGTGTGCACGCAGGCCTCAGTGATGGAGTGCTCTCCTGTATTTGAGAGGTTTGCTGCCGGGCGGTGATGGAACACGCCTTTGACCCCAGCAATTCTGGGGGCCAGAGGCAGGCGGATCTCTTGAATCAAGCCCAGCCTGCTCTACAGAGTTCTAGGACAACCAGAGCTACAGAGAATATCTCTCTCTCTCTCTCTCTCTCTCTCTCTCTCTCTCTCTCTCTCTCACACACACACACACACACACACACACACACACACACACACACACACATAGAGAGGGAGGGAGAGAAGGGGAGGGAGGGGAGGGAGGGGAGGGGAAGGAGAGAAAGTTTGCTCTTGCTGCAGCAGACAACAAGCTTGCTGGCCTATCTAACACTAGATACTGGGAAAGAGCTGAACTGGGTTTATCCAGACTCATCTCATAGCAGGGGATCAGCCTGTCCGTAAGATCAAATGAGCTGCCCTCCAGCCTGCCAGTCAGTCATGCCAGCACCGGGCTGAACTGGTCTCAGGATGGAGACGTCCCCGAATCTTGCTCCTGCTTCCTTCAGAGTTTGGCCTCTGTGTGCTCTTTCCCTCCCCTTGGGCTTAGCTGTCTTGGGGCACTTGGAGGAGCTAGGTAGACATTCTCGCTCTCATTGAAATCATAGGACTTTTGTGCTGTTTGAACGACTGTAACATTCGGTTTGGGAAGCTGGGTCTGTTGTTTTGTGTTGGAGGCAGAGTGTGGGTGTCACTGCCTAGCAACCAGTGCTGGGAAAGGGTGAGGCTGTGCCAGCAGAAGCAGCAAGGAGCTGCCCCCCCTGCACAGCTCCAGGCACCCAGAAAACAGACTGCCATTGGGGGTAGGGCACACGTGTTGATCTCATTGAGTTTCCATGATAAACTTTGCACACAGAGAGAGGCTTGGGAACCAGTGAGCTGGGCTCCTCCAGGGACCCATGGGTTGGGTTAAGTGTTGAGATCCCTGGAATTACTTTGCAAAGTGTGTCCTTTTCTGGGGCAGTTTAAAAGGTTTCGCTGACTTTCAGGCTGTGGCTCATGGTTGGGAAGATAGATTATGAACCGTCTGTTGGGATGCTGCACACTGACCTGCCCTCTGCACACTGATGATACCACAGCAGAAGCAGGTCCTGGGTGGTCAGTTTGTACTGGTTTATCTAGCGTATGGTCCACAGGTAACCCGGGGGCTCAGTATCTATGACCTCACTTGACTCTGGTCCTCCTCGCCCAAGTAAGAACACATCCCTGGTGCTGCTTATTATGAATTGTTACTATACTTAACATACTTATGCCAGATAATATGATAACTTGACATCTGACTTCAAAATACAATAATTGAACAAGATCCTCAGTATTTCCGTCTCCTTGAAAATTGTCGTTCAACTTTTGGTCAACACATTGTAATTATAAATGTTTGTGGGACCCAGGGTGACAGTTCAGGACCGACACACATCCTGGCTGAGCTGAGTACCTAATGCTACCATCTCCTTGTCACTGCTCTGTGTTTGGGGCTTCTTGTCATCTCTCTTCCCGTTATCCATGGGTTGTTGTAACCTATAGTCACACTGTGCTGTGTAGAACTTAATACTTCGGTCTTCAGTCCCTCTTCGGTCTCCCGCTCCTCTCCCACCCCCAGCCTCTGAAATAACTAGTCTCTGTTTGAACCCTCTGCTTGCCTTCCTCCCATGGTGTTTATCTGGTTGTGTCCGGCTTAAGCCATTTAGCACAATGCGCTCCAGTACCATCCGCGTTGCTGTAAATGACGGGGCTCCATACTCTGTGTCATTGGATGCAATTTTCCGTCCTCTGTGTGTGTGTGTGTGTGTGTGTGTGTGTGTGTGTGCCACTCATTGCCCATCCTGTCTGCCGATGGGCACCTCGGCTGCTTCTGTGTCTTGGCACCTTTGAGAAGTGCTGCAGCCAGCACAGGTCTGTGTGGCATGCTGACTTGATTACCCTTGGACTGATACTCAGGGTAGGGTAGTTAGAGCCTATGGTGGGTTGGCTTGGGCCTTTCTGGGGAGCCTCCGCGCCGTTCTCTGTGCAGGCTGTACTAATAATCTGCACTCCTGTCGGTGCCGGCAGGAATTCCCCTTTCCCCACCTTCTCACCTGCATCTGTTACTTGTTTTTTGATGACAGACATTCTCACTGGCATAAGGTGGCATGTAATTTGGTTTGCCTTTCTGCGGTGATTAGCGATGTGGAATTCTTCTTTGTGGACTCATTGGCTGTTTGTGCATCTTACTTTTTAGGAATGTCTATTCGGATTACTGGCTTATTTCTAATTGGATTAATTGGATTTTTGTTACAGACGGTCTAGACGTTAGTCCTTGTCACATGATTAGTCTGCGGCATCTTTTGTCTTCTATCAGTTGATCGCTCTTTTTGCTGTGTAGAATCTTCTCCATTTGGAGCCCCTGTGGTACTGGACCAGGCCCTCTGGATAGGCGAGACAGTTGTTTAGCTTGAACTGTTTAGGGGGCCCCCAGGTAGTGGGATCGGGACCCGTCGCAGGTGCGTGAGCCGGCTTTTTGGAGCCTAGTGCCTAGGGTGGGACACTTTGTGCAGCCTTGGTGCAGGGGGGGAGGGGCTTGGACCTGCCTCAGCTGAGTGTGCCAGGCTCTGCTGACTCCCCATGGGAGACTTTGCCTTGGAGGAGGTGGGAATGGGGGGTGGGTTGGGGAGAAGGCTGGGGCATGGGAGGAGGGAGGAGAGGGGAATCTGTGGTTGGTATATAAAATGAACAGAAAAATCTCTTCATAATAAAAAAAATTAAAAAAGAAAAGAAACTTCTCAGTTTCATATAATGTGCCTATTCTTCTGTTTTTGTTATCTGTGCTTTTTGGGTCATGTGTAAAAAAAACCCTCGCCAAATAGTTCTGGAAAAGCTAGTTATTCACAGGCGGGAGGTTGGACTAGTTAGAAAATTCAGGGTGTAAGCTGAATGACAGACAAGGAAGGGACTGTGTGGCTAAGTCACCAGCAAGGACATCTACAGTAACTACAGTAACCTACAATATCCCCCTCTCAGGCCTGTGTGGCTAAGTCACCAGCAAGGACATCTACAGTAACCTACAATATCCCCCTCTCAGGGCTGTGTGGCTAAGTCACCAGCAAGGACGTCTACAGTAACTACAGTAACCCACAGTAACCCCCTCTCAGGGCTGTGTGGCTAAGTCACCAGCAAGGACGTCTACAGTAACTACAGTAACTACAGTAACCCCCTCTCAGGGCTGTGTGGCTAAGTCACCAGCAAGGACGTCTACAGTAACTACAGTAACCCACAGTAACCCCCTCTCAGGGCACACAGAAGCCAACTCTGAACCCTGGTGTTTGCTCTCAGGAGCAGTTAGGTTTGAGAAACCTGACCCCGGTGAAGTGGCCCCGTGGGAAGGGGAGGACAGGGGCACAGACTGGAGCTGGTTGCTATGCCTGAGGATAGCAATTCCTTCCAATTCCTGCTGATTCTCTGGAGCCCTGGGAACGTCAGGTGGAGTTCTGAGGGGAAAAAAAAATGTTTGCCTGGAGATGAGCTGGGTGGCAGCTCCCAGGGACAGCACGTGGGAGCCTGTGGTGACTCACGGCTGACTGCTTCCCGTCACACCTGCTCCCTGCAGCCTCCACTTTACAGCCCACCCCCACCACCACCCCACCACCCCGGTGGAACAGCCTTGTCTGGGCCTGGGAACCCTCTGCCCCTGACATCCCTCCTCCAGCATCAGAGAGATTTCAGCTTCCAGACTCGCTGAGGGTCATGTTTGCGCCCCTACTTCCACCCAGGTCATTGTGGATGTCCTTGCTGGTGACTTAGCCACACAGCCTCTTCCTTGTTCCACAGAAGATTCCACTCAGCTTACACCCTGAATTTTCTAACCAGCTCTAGGGATTTCCATAGAAACAGGGAGTGGGGGGAAAGGGCAGGGTCCGTGAGAAAGCCAGGGAAAGATGTGGAGCTTTTGTGTGCCGACCACAATAGAGCATCGACCCACAACATCTAAAATACTCAGAATCTGTCACCAGGTAGCTGGAAACCAGCGCTGACAAATTTTCTGACTGTGTGTTTTTACGTGATGGAGTCTGGGCTGGAAAACAAGAAGTTCTTTCCTGCGGGGCAGCAGCACTTGAGAGCCGCTGTGCTCTGAGGTCTGTGCAGCTGGTAGTTTTTGCCGTGAGCAGAGGTGCTCTGGCTTGCTGGGGATCTTCCACAGTGGCTTCCTGTTCTTCTTCTGTGTCCCCAGTGTCTGCCACTCATGCTCAGGTGCCACTTGGTACATTTTCCTGTGCAGGGCGGCGGTGGCGGACACACCCTTGTGGTCTCACGATATGAAGGTCTTTAATTCACCGAGGAGAAAGTCGCCTCCCTTCCTGCCCCAGATTCACATCAGTAATGTTGCATATGGGTGTGCACGCACGCACGCACGCACGCACAGAGTTTTTTTTTCTTTTAAAAAGTTGTTGTTTTAATCCGAGGAGATGACTCAGTAGGTAAAGTCCTTGCTGTGTAAGCTGGAGCCACAGTGCAGACCCCTTGTCTCGTCCCTGAGTGGGTAGGACACGGTTGGCTGTGTCTCCATGTTTCTTCTCTTCTGAGGAGGGTCTCCAGGTGTCTGTGAGGTAAAGTGAGCCGCCTTACCTCAGATCCCTCTGTTTCCTATCAACAGTCTCCCCTCCTCCCGGGGTCTCTCTGATCAGGTGTGATGGACCAGCTGCCACTTTTATGACCCAGGATACTCTTGTGTAGGGAGAAATGAGAACTATTAGCTAGAAAGAGATACGTAGATGATGAGAGGAGAGACAGAAACACAGGGTAGCCTCGAGAGGGCCTGGATCAAAACCCACCAGCCCTGAACTTTATTCAAGAGGGCTTTTTATCACAGTGCCAACGGGAGGAGCAAAGACCTCCCCCTTGCGAGTTACAGCCAAATGCAGACCCTTCCAAACACCTGGCACTCAGGCCCGTGGTCCAGTCACCCTCTTTGTGCAGACCTGCTGGGCAAAGCCACCCGGAAACCCAAATGGGCTCCCACACTCAGGACGCTGCCCTGACCACCCATCACTTCTTTTTCTTGAAGGGAGTGGAGACTCAAGGAAGAGCCTAGATATGGCTTCGGGCTGGAAGGGATCCAAGAAAGGCTGGATTAAGTAGAAAAGTATCCTCTGTTTAAACATGGGGCTCACTCACGTGTGGGTGGGAGAAATGGTTTTCGTTCGACTCCAAGCACAAACGGCATGTATGTTTTTGACATGCTCAGCTTAGAAACACTTGCCGGAGAGTTGGTATCCGTTCTGGTTTATCACCTTGTCCCCAGAGACGGAAAGTGCCGAGCGAGGCTGGAGCAGAGGCCCTTGGCAGCCTGGTACAGACCTGCCTTCTTAGTGCAGACTTCTGCCCTCTGGCATTTGTCCTGGCGTGACGGCCCAGGGGTGTAACTGTGACAGTTGTGGACACTTGTCCTCCAGACCAAGGAGTTTCTCCTATAAGGGCTCATCAACTGAACACCAGTATAAATAAAACTATACTAGTTTGGGGGCTAAAACTAAATATGGGTTATGGCTAGACAAAGGTATACAGTGATGGAGAACAGGGCCAAGGAGGGGGTATGACTCTGGGGGCGGGGCGTGTGAGGGAGTTCCGCAGGTGACAGGAGTCGTTTTGTGAGCCGTGGCGCTATTCCTGGCCTGTGGGCTGACCGAAGAGTGTGGTGGGCATCTAAAATGTACCCTGAATCCTTAGAGCTGCCTACCCAAAATCAAAGTCAACATTTATTAATCATTGTAAAGCTAATGTAAAGTAGGTGCCGATCAAGAAAGTTAATTTATGGCATTTATGGTATTTATAGTATCACTATAAGCCTGGGCTCACAGTTTATTCTCAAAAGTTTATACCGTGAATGTAACAGACGAGTTGCCAGATAAAAAATATTTTGACTTGTAAGCATAATGTAAAATAGAGAGAGAGAGAGTCAGTGTGTGGATCGTAGGTGAATAGGTGTGTGTGCATAGATACACCAACACATTTACTGCATCGATGGAGTGCATTGGTGATGAAGTCAGAGTCACTAGAATTCATCAGTGTTTCATGAAGGAAGGAAACCAAGGCCCTTGCCCCTGGAGTGGTTTAATCAAGAGAGAGCCCACGTTTGAGTTTTCTGTTTCTCTCCCTGTCTTCTGTCTCTGGTCTGTGTAGAACTTGTCTGTAACATGAGTCTGAGTCTGCGCCTGCCTGAAGGCTGTCTTGTCTGTCCCTGTCTCTGTGCCCCTCACGAAAGGCTCTTGCTCTGTTTTTTTATTGAACAGCGCAGAAAGCATCCCATGGGAAAGGAACAAGGGGTAGTTTACAGACATCCTTAACAGTGTTTTACAAGGGATGAAGCTTTGCCTAGTGCACGTGAACTCTACTGACCTAGATAACAAACAAACACATGCTATCAGATAATTCTCTGTGTGCCGCTTCCAGCCTTTGTGGTGGAATTTATTGCATAAGGTTGCTTTCAACCTATTTGCTGTTTCCAGCATTTATTACCGTAACACACATACGCGCACACATCGCCCTCTGGGTCAGGGACATGGAAGAGTACATATCTTAAGATTAAAGCTATGTATTAACTTGGGTTGTAAAAGCTGATTACATGGGAAACACACGGCAAGTAAGGACAGCTACATTGTCCTCTTAAAAGCACATTAAACAAACAGGCTGAGTACACAGTACACATCCATGTTGAGTCTTAAGTAACCTCAAGATGTATTATTAACTAAGCTGTGAGGTCTAGGAAGTTCCAGTCACTCAGAATGCAAGAGATACTTTCATAATAATGCATTGCCACAGTTTACTCCTCGTGTGGTTGAATTTCAAGATTCTTGAGAGGCACCTAATTCAAGAATGCATGAAAGGTGATAAAATCAGGTCTATATTCTGGTGGTGTCTTTGACACTGATAGAGTGCTTTGTCCTTAGGTAGACAGTGTGTATTTGAGACACACATATTTATGAAGCCTTTATCATGGGAAGCTTTGACACAGTGATGTATTAGACAGATTGAAGGATGGGACAAGCTGTGTGATTCTGACAGAGTGCAAACTGAACTCTCGGACTTCAGTGATCAGAATCACTAAGAAGCTGAAGGTGTTAGCAGCAGACCAGACCCTGAAACCCAGCTGGGCTCTGCTGAGCCTGGGACCCTTGAGGCAGGGCTGTGGCCAGGCAGCCAGTCTGCTGAGACTGGAACACCAAGGCCTTGATGCTCTGTTCAGCCCCAATGAATCTGGCTCTGAATCGGCTCTTTCCCTGGCTGGCCCTGAGATGTTTGATGTGATGACTATGTGATATGGAGGGTGAGAAAGGGACAGGAGGACACCATGCTGGTTTGCAGCATGGGTTTGGAGTGTAGTTCTGAGTGCAGATCCCTCTTACCTCTGTGTGGGACCTTGGGTGGTTTTCCAAGTCAGCTTGGAACCCAAGGAGGCTGAGGGTCTGTTCTCAACAGTCACATACCTGGGGGTCTAGAGATTACAGTGTTTGCAGATCTCCCTCCTGTGCCCCCCACGCCTTCTGTAAGTGGTGGAGCTGGCCTGGCTGTTGGGGCTTGGCTGGTAAGAACTGACTATGGACACATAGACAGCAGGGTGCTCATCACCTCCTGACTCGAGTTTATGGAGAGAGCCAATTCTGGTCCTTTCTAAATGTTTTAACTCGGGGGAAATCCTTAGGGAACTCTGTGGTGTTGGATATCTCAGATATTAGAAATTTGATTCTGATTAAATTTTGTATCTGGGTATTTCTTACTAATAATGATTACACTTAAAATGAGGGGACCTAGGGTGCAGCTCCGTTGACAGAGTTGCTTTTCCTAGCATGCATGAAGCCTTGAGTTTGATCCCCAGAACCGTATGTATAATACGGCATAGTGGTTACAATCTTAGCAATCCTGAGGTAGAGGCAAAAGGACCACACGTTCAAGGTCAATTCTCAGCTATTTAGAAGTTTGCAGAAAATCTGAAGTACATGAAATTCCCTTGTCCATCTGTCTGTCTGTCTCTCTCTCACACAAAACGTTGCTCAAATTGTGAGACATTCTATAAGAATCAGCGGTGTCTTTCAAAAGAGTCAAATTCGTCAAAGACAGACTGAGAGGTCCGTGGGCAGGTGAAGGCTAGGACACTGGAGGAGTTCAGGGACCTGGCTGGACCAGCATGAGAACAATGACCAAAAGCTGGTGGTGTTTGGATGTGACAGGACAGTGAGTTCTGTGTCATCCTGAGCGTCGCAATATACAGTTTCTGTGAGGAAAGACACCAACCTCCCGGAAGGCAGATGAAAGGCATCATTCTATACACGTAAAATTATTTCAAAATAGCATAGCAGTTAGCAAAGGAATGACTCCCAATGCTTTAAGCTATTTTTTTTTTTTTAAATTCTAGAGGCCTCCTCAATTAAAAAAAAAAAAGCAAAACTAAAATTTGTTTTGGTGCCTCCCAAGCAGGAAGTGATTCTTGTCTTTCCTTCACATTTTCAGACAAAGTTTACATGGGGCCAGGGCAGTTGTACCAGGATTTGCAGAACCTACTGTATGACCTGAACGTTGTTGGCCAGATCTCACAGCTAATAGGAAACCTCCGCGGGAGTTATCAGGTAACGCGGCCTCCTGGATGGGATGCTGCTGTGGCTGCCAGATCTGTGAGCGTGGGTTTGTCTCCCGGTTCTCCAGAATCGAGCGCTTGGATGTCTCTAAGGACTAGGTCCAGTGCTGCTTTCTATTGTTCGGGGCGGCATAGCTTTCCTTCATGCTGTAGTACTTATGCCTCGTTGTATCTCTGCATGATCAACCCCAACAGATCCGCTTTGTAATTGGACAATGAATATGATTGAGTCTCCATGGGGGTCTTCATCATGTTAGCACTTTGCTTTTTCCCTTCTCCTAAAAGTGTGTGTAAGCAAAGTGTGCTGGCTCATGCTTGTAAACACCCCCCTTGGGAGGATGAAGCAGGAAGATTGCCATGACTTTAATACCAGCCTGGACTACCTAGTGAGTTCTAGGTCATCCTAGGCTAGAGTGAGACCTTGTCACACGGACAAGGCAAAATGCAGTAAAACCTAAACGAAACATGTTGTACATCTCCTCTGTAGAATTTAAACCAGGCGGTAGCCCATGATTGGACGTCAGGCTTACAACGACTGATCCTGAAGAAAGAAGAGGAAATCAGAGCCGCTGACCGCTGCAGGATTCAATTACAGCTCCCGGGGAAGCAAGACAAGTCAGTGATTCAAAACAAAAGTTGAACCGTTCTCTGTCATACGTGCTTTCTGGCTTGGTGATTGCATCACATGGCGGACTGTGCACAGTCCATTGTAGGTGCTGGAGTGCGGTCTGTAAAGGGAACACTTCTCTTCTCTGGCAGGTCAGGGAGGCCCACTTTCTTTACCGCTGTGTTCAATACGTTTAACCCCTGCCATCAAGGAGTCCTGGGTCAGCAGCCTGCAGATGGCCAAGCTGGCACTTGGTAAGACACAGGGTTTACGCTAACTGGGCATGCGCCGTTAAGAAAATAGATGTTTCAGAGTCATCAGAGAGGTCATATAATGGTGCATACACCTGGGAGGGTAAAACCGGGGTGGAGAGAGAACTTCCTGTGGCTTGGAAGCATAAGCTTTAATTGGAAAAAGTAAGTTTAAACAAGAACATTCCAATTGCTTCTGTTGTGATAAGACATTCTTGTATATTATGTCTGTTGCACACAAGGGCGGGCCCCTGAGGCTAGAGCCCTGGTCCAGAGCCTGAAACCCTGGCGTGGGTCAGCTTTCAAGCAGCAGGAAGCACACACATCATGTCAGCCACTGTGCTAACCCTCCTGTGACAGGGAGTCCAGTGTGTCAACACCTTGTCACTCAGGACCCCCAGCTCTAAAAATAAGTCCCATGGTTTTACTGTGGCTAGAAGTGGCTTTTATAACTATTTTTTTTGGTTCTTTCTATTTAGCCTATGTAGGTAGGTAGGGTAGATGCATAGATGATAGGCTGGTAGATGGTAAATGATAGGTAGGTTTGGCAATCGATAGACAATAGGTAATTAGGTAGACCAATGGAGATTGATGGTAGGTAGGTGGGTATACAGACTGAAAGATGAGAGGGAGGAGGGCGGCAGATCCATCTCTGTATAGTTTGTATAGAGTTTATATACACGGATTTCTTACTCAGCTTGCTCGGTAGGCATATATGTGACATGTGAGTGAGTGCTGGTGTGCGTATAGGTGTGGATGTCTGTGTATGAGACTGATTACTTACCTGTATGAGGGTAGGTGTGTGCACCCATTTGTGAAATCCTCTTCTAAGTGCAGAAGGTCTGAACCGTCACCTAAGCATGAAACAGAGGTAGGCTGTTGCTGGCCCCTTAGAAAGCAATGGTTAGTGAAAAGAAAAAAAAATACTTTTATTATGAAAGGGAGCCTCCCTGACCTGGCTGAGGACAGGGACATAGCTCCTTGTCCTCTCCTGGGTAATTCACTGGGTTGTGACTCCATAATCAAGGAGATGACCCCTTGTGAAATAACATGGCGTTAAGCTCCCTTTTGTTTTCACTCAAAACTAAGATGGCCGCTATCTTTAGGAGCAGGTTATGTCTTCACGTTTTAAGAATTTATCACTGAGTCTGACCAGCTCAGCTGCTTGAAGGATCCAGGCCTGTCGGGTGGACCCAGCCCAGGATACTGGTGCATTCTGTTCAGGAGCAGATCCGAGTGTGAGGCCCCATGACATGGTGCAGATTAGGCTGCCAGGGTGAGAGTTCACCTCCCCCCAACCACCAGTTAGGGAAAGGTAGTGTTTGCTTCCCAAGGCAAAATCGGTTTTTGCTCACATTGCCTTGGAGTGTTGGTACAGCTGTTGGGACACGAGGAGGCACTCACGTTCACCCCAGCCGCTCATCTCTGCTCTCTCTGAATGTGCCCACAGAGGAGGAGAACCACATGGGATGGTTCTGTGTGGACGACGATGGCAAACCTAGCCAAGAAGGAGACGCACCCTCTCCTGGTGGGACACATGCCTGTGATGGTGGCCAGCAGCCAGAGTTCAAGGTGAGGGCCCCAGGCGATACCCGCTTTTGCAGAGGATTTTCCTGGGGAACACTGGTGTAGGACCCTGTTACTACGACTGGAGAGGAAACGTATGCCAGCATTGGAGATGCTGTTGCTGGAGCCACCCACCCACCGGTGAGGCTCAGCCCCTGTCTGTGTGGCCTGCTGCCGCCTAGGGTTATCGTAGGTCACGTGCCCGTGTCCTCCAGCACCTGCCTCTTCTGTGGTGCTCCAGCTTGATCAACGGTCCCTTTCTGTAGAGGTCGGGACTCTAAAGTCTTTATCTGCTGATGTGGTGTGCTCCTCCACCAAAGGGCCCCGAGTGTCTTGTGGACACCACGGGTCCTGAGCTCAGGCCCCGAGGCCCAACGCCACTGACAAGGTACTATGCCTTTCTTTAAGAAATAACGTGACACTGTTCTCTCTCTCTTATTCCTGGACTCTGACCCACTTGATGGGACGGCCTCGTCCATGCCTCAAGGGAGAACCACACAGCACGTGTGTCAGGAAGGCCAGTGGACACACCATCAGGTGTCCTGCTCCTGGCTTAGTCCTCCCGGCCGATTTGGCGTGCCCAGCTGGCTTTTGCATGGTTGAGGGGCTCCAAAGACAACACGGAAGACCAAACCTCCTTGGAATTCACGCCTGCAGAATAAACTCGTGAGGCCCACACAGCTGGCTGTCGTGTGCAAGGGCTCCGCCCGCGGCTTCAGCCGACGATTGGAAAACACGTTGAAACCACAGTGTTGTGTTCCTTTGTAGATCGAATGTGCAGCCTATAACCCTGAGCCTTACCTAAGCAACGAAAGCCAGCCCGCTTCGCCCTCCTCGGCACGTGGCTTCCTGTGGGTAAGGCTCTTCGCTTGTCTTTAGGGCAGGTTGACAGAGAACGTCAGGGGAGTTCACCGGAGAGCACCAGGTTAGGTTCCAAAACAGGACCCTTCCTCTGAGGTGTAGACTTGGGAATTAAAAGGTTGGCTTTCATTCTTTTTCATCTAAGACTTTCACAGTGGAGTAAGGACCCAAGAACTAAGAACTTAAATGCTGTGAGGATAACTTTAGCAGGTCCTCCACGCTAGTGTTTCTCCACGTTGACTTTTCCTCCTCTTCCAAAACATTGCTGGCTGTCTTAGTTAAAAGTGAATTTGTTCCACACGGAGTCTAGGCTGTCAGTAGTACTCAGTAGCAGTAGCCCAGAGAACTTCCCTGAGCCTGGGCCCCTGGCCTCCTGCTTCTCTCCTTGCCCCTCTCAGCATACATCGTTCTAAGTTGACATCTCTGCCGGGTGGTGGTGGCGGCGGCGGCGCACGCCTTTCATCCCAGCACTCGGGAGGCAGAGCCAGGCGGATCTCTGTGAGTTCGAGGCCAGCCTGGGCTACCAAGTGAGTTCCAGGAAAGGCACAAAACTACACAGGGAAACCCTGTCTCAAAAAACCAAAAAAAAAAAAAAAAAAGTTGACATCTCTGTTGAAACCAATGTGCTCAGAATGGGGAGTGTGGCTAGCTGTTTCAGCACCTAGGGACCAGCAGAGATGCTTAAACTCCTCCTGGGTAGTGATTTCCTACTGAGCAGATTTGTAACTGCTGATGCATGATATTTCTTTCTGTCTCTGTCTCTCTGTCTCTGTCTGTCTCTGTCTCTCTCTCCCAAGGACTTGATGATTGGCCTCCTTCCAACAGGTCAGAGGGGTTGCTTACTTGTAGCATGGAACACATGCAGGAGAGGAAGGAGGTGTGACTACATGCTCCAGGCTGGAGGGAAGAGAGAGGATCCACTGTACTGGGAACCAGCAGGCTGTCTGTCAGCAGGGCCAGCTCCCTCTAGACTGTTAACTGTGGGAGGATTATAGACGTTCATGGACTTGTTGCAGAAATCCTGGATCTGCTTGGCGGCACGCAATTGTGCTCTCTGGGATGGCCTGCTTTGGGCTGTTTCTTTTCAGCTGTCGCCTCTTGAAAGGCTTTTTCCACTGAGGCTGGAGCTCTGTCACACCTTTGTGCCAGCTTTACTTAACACTGCACTAATTTGCTCTTCAGTACTTTACAAAATGAGTGTGTGAATAGCCCTTACAGTGTGTGGAAGGGATGAGTGTCTGGTGTTCGATGTGTATACCGTTTTCCCTTTGAAAATAAAGTTGTATTCATGTTATTGAAAAATTTAAAAGCCAAATGAAACATGTTGAAAAGAGAAACGGGCTGTTAGGTATCCTTTTACTTCATTCGCTTTTTCTGAGTATGATTCACACATGAAAAATCCATACCTTCACAGGTCAGGTTTCTGCATATCCAGAATCATGCTTGATTAGAAAAATTTAGCAATTCCAGAAGTAATGCCTCAGTTTCTCACTCTTCCTCCCTTTCACTTCCTATCTCAGATCGGAAGCTGTAGCGATCAGATGGGTCAGGTCGCCATCGTCTCCTTTCAAAGCTCCAGCCCCAAAGTCATCGAGTGCTTCAACGCGGAGTCACGCATCCTGTGTATGGTATACATTCCCGCAGAGGAGCCGAAGCCCCAAGAGTCCGGTGAAGCCGTGGACCCAGAGGCCACAGCCTCGAGAGCGTCCCATGTGCCCACCATCTGCCTGGCCACAGAAGAAGGAAGGTAGAGAATAGCCACTGTTTTAGTAGGATTGTCCTCAGTGTAAGACACGTCAGCTCCCACGTGGAACAGGATGAGCCTAATAGAAGATGCAAGGGGGCGGGGTGGGGTGGAGTGGGTTCCCGGTTACTGTACTCTAAATTCACCAGTCAGCCACACCTATGCAAGAGATACAGAGGAAAGCTCTGTTTGCCTCCAGAGTGGTTTTTTTTTGTTAATTCTTCTTAGAAATAGAATACTAACTTCAATTGTGGAATGAAGCAATAGTATTTTATAGTATAATCATGTGGAACATTGACACTATTTAATGGCAAATAAGCTAACATTCCAAAATCTATAGGAAGAAAAGAAAGTTTGACCCAGAATTTCTCTTTAAGCTCTAAGAATGAAATCCGAATGGTTGCACGTATTTTTTTTTTTTTTTTTTTTAAATATAGCCAAGTGTGTGTTAAGAGCGGGGAGGCAGGCCGTGGGGAGCATGAAGAGACGCATGTCATTCTCCGACGCTGACTGGTGCCTGGTCTTCCCACGGGCTGCACATGGCCTTTAATGTGTTTTTCTTTCTTTTGCAGCATTTCCATCTACAAAAGCAGTCAGGGCTGTAAGAAAGTGAGGCTTCAGCACTTCTACACCCCTGACAAGTCCACGGTCATGAGCCTGGCCTGCTCCCCGCAAGCCTGTACGCGGCCTGGTCAATGGTCAGTGGCCAGCTACACCAAGGCTCCAGGTAACGACCCACACTCAGCCCTGACCCTTGTCTAGACGCCCGTCTCACCTCCCATGGTGCTTGGCAGCCCTGCTTCCAAACCTGTGTGACTTGCTCCTTCCCAGAAAGACACTGATGGCACATGGGACGTTTTTTTTTCCTAAAGTTGGCTGCCAGTGGCTTCTTCCTGATCCACCGTGCAGACCAGCCTTGAAGGCTTACCCTAGTGCTCTCGGGCTCTTTTAGCCTCTCGCTGCTCTCCTGAGGCTTCCTCCATCACTCAAGCCCACTTTCACGTGGGGCGGGGGTTTGATTGCCATCCAGGCTTGGCCTTTCTGTCTATGATCCTTCCCTGTGGCTCTGCTGTATCTGCCCTCGCAGAGTCTCACACACTGAGCCCGATCCTGACCACCTCATAGCGCTCATCCCCTGTGTTGTCCCCTCGGCCTCCAGTCCTACAGCTCCATGTAGTAGTACTTTAACTAGCCATCCTGATGGACTCATGAAGATGGAAATAGGACTATCTAGTCACGTTGCTTCTTCTGGAGACCCTCCTGCCTCCCTGGCTTTCTGGTCCCTCTGTGATTTCTCCCACAGAGGTTACAGCAGCCTCACACTGTTCTTTCAACTTTGGAACTTATCTCGGCGTCGTTTTACCATGGCCATCATTAGCTTTTTCTCTGTGAGCTTCAGCTGCTGCTTTGTAGCCATGCTTTTTCCCAGGATCGTCCTCACTGCTGCATGGCCAGTGCCAGGCTTTCTCCCTAGCCCTGCATGCAGCACATAATACAGACATGCTAAACTGAAGCCTCGAGGCTGACCACATGCCCAGGTCTACCCCATAGCCTGCACACCTGGCCGCACAGCTCCCGAGAGCTGGCCTCCAGCCCTAGGCATACGTGTCCAAAGCCTTCTGACTTGACCCTCTGCATTTCCTGAGGAGTCTCAGAGCCACCACTTCCAAAATATGGTGTGGATTTCCTGCCCCGATGCTGCCCTGTACGCCTGCCAATGTTTGCTTTACTGAATAGTTGTTAACGCGGTTTTCAACATGGCTGGTGAGTTCCTTACCACCCTGCCGAGCACTGTCAAGGATGAACACTGTCTGGGAGCTCTGGACTGGGTCCACTGTTGCTGGACCTTGCTTTCCAGCTCTGCACCTTGTGTTCTCCAGACCCTCTGTGGAGACCCACGCAGTGTGGAATATTCGATTATTGAAATTCAGAAGGAGTGATTTTAGGGAATGCAACAGGCCTTCAAAGTTGATTTCAGAAGGTGGTGCTCATTTTTCCATTACTATGAATGTATGTGAACTTTTGAATCATTCTTGGTGCAGTTTGTCTCTGTTAGATTAACATTAATACTATTAAACTTACATAGTGACTGACTTATAACATACTTCCATTTTACTTTGTCTTACTTTATTATCTTTAATGTATTAGAGACTGAACTGAGTCTTGTGATTATGCTTGCTGCTAGAGCAGACTCTTGGCCACTGAGCCATGTCCCCAGCCCTTCTTCCATTAAAAAGCTGATAGTCCCTTTTCTATT
Source organism: Peromyscus leucopus (assembly GCF_004664715.2). Taxonomy (NCBI): domain Eukaryota; kingdom Metazoa; phylum Chordata; class Mammalia; order Rodentia; family Cricetidae; genus Peromyscus; species Peromyscus leucopus. The sequence continues at coordinate 416,776 of NW_023505415.1, read as the reverse complement.
CCGCCTGTTTTTTTAGAGTTGTAACAGTTATTTCTTTGCGTACCCTTCTTAGAGAAGCACATGCACAATGCACAGGGTTTTTGGATAAACCTTTTTTTCTCTTGTGCGAATTTTCTGATTGCCATTATATTGTCTTATGCTTCCCGTTCATGATGCCCTTTCTTTTAGATTATCCAGGGTTATCTTTGCTCCTTTCCCTTGCCATCTGGTTTTCTTCCTTCTTGGGTGTTAATCGCTTGAAGTTTAACCTTCGTTCGCTGTGTGTCCTGGCTTGGCCAGCCCAGCTCTGTGCTGCGCTATGCGTATGCATCACAGCACATGGTGTCTCCAGAGTTCCCACCATCTGCAGCCTTCCTGCTGTGTGTTACACGGCCTGCACATGTGGCCAGGCCTGGGTGGTAGAGTGGAGACCGTTGCCTTCCCAGACAGAGGGTGTTGCTTTGGAGTGGGTCTTGGAAACTTGGGACTTGATGGGAATGTTTCAGCTTGCGAAGACTTGGGGTCATCAGCATTGCTAGTTCGTGCATGAAGTCTGGCTGTGGTGCAGGTGACCTGCCAGAAGAAGTCGTCCCAAGAGTTGGCCCAGATTCACACACTTTTAGCAGTGAGGTTGCACATGACCCTCCAGGGAGACAAGGATACAGTATCTAAGAGAAGAGAGCTTGCTAGGTGGCCAGAAAACAGAGGCTGATTGTTGAAGTCCAGCCTTAACCCCAAAGTGGTTATCCCTCCTTTGATCTTGGTGTTCCTGTTTCAAAGGAACCATACCATCAGTCAGCAGCATCACAGTATTCTGGCAGCTGTGGCAGAGTTCTGTCTCACTTCAGAGGTCTGTTTTCTCATATCATGCCATGCCCTTCGGAGCCTGTGAACCTCAGAGGAAACTGTGTCTACAGGCTACAGGGCTGTGAAGGGCTGTGAGTACCACATGGGATGGCTGTTTGTATGAATGTTAGGGCAGGTGAGGGAAAAGTATATGCATGTGGCTGTATACACACCTGCATTTTGTGTGCATGCATGCATGAATGCGCATGCATGCATGAATGCACACACATGCACTAACCATGTGTAGAGCCAATGTACCTGTGGCATGAGAGGTAGGCCAGGACACTGGATACAAAGCCATCCTGCAGCACTGTTCTGAGCAGAATTCCTGTTAAAGGAGCACTGTAACAGGAGCTTGCCCATTTCCTCTGTCTAATAGCCCCGTTCAGCCCCCTTTGCTCATGGGATTTGTACTCAGAGGCTCAGCGCTTCTGGTCAGGAGAGAGAAGAAGCTGAGACCTTGTTTCCTCGAGCTAAGAGAACTCACAGGGCAGGAAGTCACACTGATGATTGTCATTACCATCGGAATCCTGGGGCTCGATGAGTGAGGAGTTAAATACTTACAGGATAGTCACATCAGTCACTTTAAAATTTGCATTAAATCTTGTGTTCATCTTACAGTCACTACACTATTGGTTCATACTTCATCATGGCAGAACTCCTCCCAGATCTCTGGAATTTTTTCCAACTAAAATACATTTTTGCTTCCCGGGGGTCAGGAAAGGGAGGAAGACCTTAGAAGAGCAAGGAGGGCCTTTGGCTTCTCTTTGATCTCTTCACCTTCAGAAAAGATAGCTCTCCTCATGATGCTTATGCATCACAGAATGTTTTTAAAAAATGATGCAGTCCTCTTGACGACTGAGTCATGTCACACATCACCATGTATTGCAGCAGGAGCTGAGGAACCATGTGATGGGCCCTGCAATGAGCTTTTATGTATACATCTCATTATTAGTTCTTGAAAGAAGCTTCCAGGCTTATGACGTACTGCCCCATCTTACAGATAAAGAAACTGATACTTAATTTATAGAAGCAAGGAAATGAATGTGTCTAGAGACATGGTCCCATCCTGCTTCTTCCTCTGTGTTCCACTATGCTACAGGCTCTTGTGAATCAGGCTGTTCCAGGCCCCTGAACTCCCCATGTTGAATAGAACAAGCACTGTGGCACTGTAGCTTGATTTTTTCTACCTTGCCCACAGTCAGGACAAAATCTCTGTCTCCCACCAGTCCACAGCCGCTCAGACCCAACCAAGTAAACACAGAGACTTATATTGCTTACAAACTGTATGGCCGTGGCAGGCTTCTTATTAACTATTCTTATATCTTAAAGTAACGCATTTCTACAAATCTATACCTCGCCATGTGGCTGGTGCATACCGGCATCTTCACATGGCGGCGGCTGCAGCCAGTCCTTCTGCCTTCCTGTCCTTTTATTTTTCCTCTCTGTTAGTCCCGCCTATCCTTCCTGCCTAGCCACAAGCCGATCATGTTTATTTATTGACCATATCAGAACAACTTGACATACAGACCATCCCCAGCACAGCCAAGTGCAGACCATCTTCAAACACCTCACTCAGGCCCATGTTCCTAATCATCCTCTATACAGACCTGCGCCACAAAGAACCCAAGAAGGGCTCCCACAGGACATACAGATCATCCCACAGCAGGGCACAGTTTGGTACTGTTGGTTCTTTGCAGGGAGTGTGTCCTGTTTCTCTTCCCCATACATAGGTAGCTGAGCTCAAAGGAACTAAAAATGTTTTTCTCTTCATATGGATCCTGAACTCGGAACCCCAGCAAGTGATCAAATTGGCTCCGCCTGTCAAAAGCCTTCTCCTGGTGGAAGGTGCGCTGTGGCAGCCTCGGGAGGGCAGTGTTCATGGCCAGCCTGGAGACGCACGCTTATAGAGTGAGTGCTGTCAAGCACATTCTGCTGCCGCGTGCTGTGGACAGGGTGTGTCCCAGCAGCACAGGCATTCTGCAGGGTGAGTGCTGGACCGGGTGGTGCATTCTGGACTGTGTGTGTGTGAAAGAAACGATTATGGGCTTTGCTTAGAAAGATACAATTATACTAGAAAATTCAACTACCTCTGGGCATAGAGGCTATGTGTTCATAGATGCTGTGTTGTTTACCTGCTAAGTAGTGGAAACATGCTTTAAAAATACATTCGTTATAAACAGCCCGCAGGATGCATGAACATCGGCTCCTGACTGGAGTGTCATTTCTCATCAGTGGGCCCGGGGATCATTCCTGGATGCAGGGAGGACACCAGTCCAGGCTTCCTAAATCAAAAAACCTCTGTGTGGGAACTTTCACAAAGAGAAATCATTAGACTCACAGGGTGAAAAGCAGGATTAGTGTGCGAATCATTATGCTGTGGAGGAGGCCTCTCCCAAGACCCCAGACTCCAGAAGTTGCCACAGTGGGAAAAGAAACTGTGACTTAGCATCATCACTTTCCACACGTAATACTCAGAACACATACACCAAAATATTCATGTTCAGATTTGGGGAAATGCTTCCTGTACATATGACCTATCATTAACACGTTGATGTACAGCAAGGTCTTCCTAGACATGGAGAGAGAGAGAGAGAGACAACCAACCCGGTAGAGAGCGATCAGAGGGCCTGAGCGGCAACGGGCAGGAAAGGAAGTGCACACCACCCGAGGCCTCGGTGATGGCAGCGTGGCTTACCCAGCGAGGTTCTGTTTTGTGTATAAACTTTAGATTCTTGGAAAGATTGAGCAGGAAGTTCAGATTGCAGCAGCTCTCTGCCCCTCCTTCCCCTCCCCCCTCAGCACGCCCTCACGCGCTCCCCTTCCTTGCCCTCGGCACCCATACGTGTGCCGTGTTTGTTTGCATCAGCAGGCCTGAATCGACAGGTCAGCGCTGTCACTTTGGAGATACAGATGCGCAGTGACCCGTGTCCACGGCAGCCTATACACAGCCGTTCCCTCTCTTAACAACCCCCTGTCCATCACTGGTTTGCTCCTCTTCCCTCCGTGGTAACCTCCCATCTCTTAGACTCTGCTTTTCAGTGTGTCAGAGAGAGTAGCCGGAGGAACCCCGAACAAACCTCCGCAGGGGAGCTGGTCAGGCCAGGCATGCGATGCGGCAGTGAAGCGGTGAGCACGTGTGTCGTTCACAAAACCACACCTGCAGCTAGTGCCGCATCGACTGCCTGTGGTCACATCTGCTGCGTATATGTTGTGTGCATGTTGGAGCTCACAGCTATAATAACCTGTATGTTCTTCATGTTGCCGTTGGCGTTTTCTAGCCGTATCTTCCACGCTTACTGGACGGACTGCTCGTGCCCAGTCACCCATCTGTCTTTTACTGCCTCTCACCCCGCCCTTCCCCTGTGTAAGACTCAGTCACATGAACACTGTTTTATTATTTTCTTTTTGCCATTAAAAAGAATGATATTGCTGGGCTTGTGGCCCACAACATTAATCCCAGCACTTGGGATGCAGAGACAGGCAGAAACTCTAAGAGGTCGGCCTGCTCTTCAGTGTGAGTTCCAGGGCAGCCAGGGCTACACAGACAGCAACACCGTCTCAAAACAACACAAAACAGAAAAGCACAACAACAAACCAATCTCACAAGATTTTCTTTAGTGTCACACAAGAGGTATTAGGTTTTTTCCTCTGGGTGTGGCTTGTTTAATCTGACATGTTGGAGTGACTGTTCAGAAATCTGCCAATCAAACTGCCGCCGTCATAGCTGTAGAAAACATTTTCGGGTCATCTCTGGTGAAGTTTGCCGGCTCACCATAGCAGGGCTCAGGCCGTTTGCTAAGGGTTCAGCGTGTCACGTTTTCAGACACTGTTCAGACATCTATTTCAGACATGGCATTGGTGCTTGTTCTGTCCCCTCAGGGAGAGAGTCGAACTTAAGCTCCAGTGCAGAGAACTCAGTGGTGTTGTGTGCTGGAATGGAATCCAGGAAACCCCATGCATGCTCTGCACTCCACTACTAGCACACTCCCGGCTCCAGAGCTGTTAGTGTAGTGTGCCTGGCTGTGACATTGAGCTCTCGTCAGTCGGATGCCGTCTCAGGCCTGCAGACTCCCAAGGCAAGTTTCAGGGCCGGGAGTGAGGCTCGATTAGAAACCAGGAGGTTTCTACCCGGGGCAGAGATGGAGCCAGCACTGTTTCCTGGCAGACCCAGGCTGTCCCTGAACTGAGAGATCCGCTGCCTCAGCCGAGCACTGGGCGACAGGAGTGTACCACTGCACCAGCGTCTGTTTTCCTGATTCTTCTGTGAGGTGGCTCCACTGTTTCCCAAAGACCCAGCCACAGGGAGGCAGAAAGAGACATGGACATTTCCCCAAAGTTTCATGGTCACTTTGGTCACTTTTATATCCACCTGTGAGTCACTGTTGTGGTGAGAATATTCCCTTCAAGCACAGACCCCCCCCCCCCAAACCCCCAACCAAGTCACAGTGCTGTGGCAACTTCCTAGGATTTTGTTGCAGCCCTTGTAGTACCGGTGACGTCATCTTGTGAATAATTTCCTAGAAAGTCCCAGACCCTATGGAGACATGCTCCGCGGGGCGTCTTGCCAACTAGTGATTCACCTTGCTGCTTCTGTAGCTGAAGTCGCACAGGCCCACCCACAGCCCAGCTGCATGTCATAGCCAGCTCTCCGGGGCCCCTAGGTCAGGGCTGCTTGGTTGGTGAAGAGAAGTGCCCGCATCCAGCGCAGCCCATCGGAGCCGAAGTCACCAGCTTTTCATCAGGATGAAACCTGCTGAAAGAACGTACACGAGCCAGAGTAATGTGTTGTTGGCCGTCTGTTTTTTTCTTTCTTTTTTTTTTTTTTTTTTGTTTTTTCGAGACAGGATTTCTCTGCGTACTTATGCCTTTCCTGAAGCTCACTTGGTAGCCAGGCTGGCCTGAACTCACAAGATCCGCCCTGGCTCTGCTCCCAAGTGCTGGATTAAAGGCGATGACACCACCACCGCCCAGCATCCGTCTGTTGTTTTAACTACTGAGACAATATGACACCTGTCCTAAATTTTTTTCTCCCACAAATGGCATCATCATCATCATCATCATCATCATCTACATTGCGTAAACAAAAGGATGCTCGCAGCCCTCCCCAGCGGCTTCCAAGATAAGGCAGTCTTTCCCCTCAGCTTTATTGTGCCTCTGTGCTCAGAGAGGCTCAGTGCTGGAGATCTCCAAGGCTCAAAGAGTAGAGCATCCAGAGCCAAGTGCTGGTCCCCTCTGTGCAGTTTTTAGCCTAAAAAATAACTAACCACATTTATAGAGAGAAGCAAAACCTGCTTTTCTGGGAAAATGAGATTCATGCTGTTCCTGTTTTGTGGCGCCACAGCTGAGATGTGGTGCAGCCCAGGACCTCAACCTGTGTTCACCCAGCTGGAGTGGGGTGCTCCTGCTGGAGAGGGCTGCTCCCTGCACAGGGTGGAGAGCACCAGGAGCCGCTAGGAAGGAGGTTCTGGAGCTGAGGCATCTTCATGGCTGCTGCAGGGCTGAGTGGGAATGCTCACGGGCCAGGGTGCCCTGTGTTTGGGGTCTAGAACCTGGCAGGCCTCTGCAGAACACCTGCCAGATGACACCTGGGCCTCCTGCAAAGCATGAGGGGAGTTCCTAGTGCTGATTGTCACCTAGTGGAGGAGCTGTATTCTCCACATTTTATTTTCTGCGTCTCTATATACGTGTGTGTGCTCACGCGCGTGTGCATGTGCGTGCATGCATGCGTGTTTAAAACTCAAGCCTCAACACCTAATAGAGGCCTAAAGCAATCTGACATTTAGGAACAGGCTGACTTCTCTGGGGTTTTGGTAGATGCTAACTTCACAGCATTTTCTCTTAGAGCCATGGCACATGGTTATTGCTTCCCTCCTGGAACTGCTTAACTCTGAAGACTGCTTTCCTTACTCTTGAGTTTCTACCATATATAGTGCTTTTGACTCACTCAGATAGATGGAAAGGAAAGAGCTAACGGGACAGACGAACGAACAGCCAGGACAGTAACACAGCAACATCACAGTGGTTTCCAGCCATACTCTTCCTTATGATAATTAGCACAACAGTGCAGACCAGGGCTCCACATATGCATCTTGGCATCCCTCTGAGACATGCTCAGAAACAGTTTTGGAGGAACAGATCTGTCCTAGGGTTTCTGTTGCTGTGACAAAACACCATGACCAAAAGCAAGTGGGGGAGGAGATGGTTCCACATGGTTGTTCATCACTGAAGGAAGTCAGGACAGGAACTCAAATAGGCAGGAACCTGGAGGCAGGAGTTGATGGAGAGGCTATGGAGGGATGTTTCTTACTGACTTACTCCTCATGGCTTGCTCAAACTGCTTTTGTATAGAATCCAGGACCACCAGCCCAGGGATGGCTCCACAATGGGCTGGGCCCTCCCACATCAATCTTAAGAAAATGCTCACAACTGGATCTTATGAAGGCATTTTCTTAATTTGAGGTTCCTTCCTCTCAGATAACTCCAGCTTGTGTCAAGTTGACATAGGACTAGCCAGCACAGGTCCTAGGCCTGTGTTTCCTGTTTTCAAACAAAATCATGCCCAGCATCACAGAACTGAACCAATGTCATGCGGCCCTTCATCCAGCATCTAAATACTGTTCTGTACCTCCCAGTACCAGGTACCACACAGCAGACCCTGGCTATGTGTCCACCCGTGGGACAGTGTCAGATGCTGTGGAATTCTGGTGGCTCCTTTCTGTCCAGTCCTCAGCAGGCGTGGTAAGCCCATTCCCAGGTCAGGAGTGGCCTTGTAACGTTCAAGTCCTGTGTCTACTCTGAGTCTGTGTGTCAGCCATACGGCCTCACTCCAGGGCCTCATCACAACTCCCATCAAGATAAGCAGAGTTCACCTGAGACATGAGAAAGAAACCCCCAAGGGATTGTCAGAGGGAGACGGGACTCCTGACAACTGGTTCTCAGGCTGGGTGAAGCATGGGCCAATGGGGTGAAGGGTGAGGGGATATAACAGGTTGACAGCACCAGGAAAACCCACATTAGCAGGAGCCTAGATTTTTCACATCAGTATATAGTATAGATTCCAGGGGTGCTGAAGAGGTCTGGACTGCCCCTCAGCTTCCTGGTCTATGGACGGAGATGGGAATAGCCAGGTCTGCTGGAGCTAGCACCTTTGACCTCATGCCCTAGGCAGACTTGTGCATTTCCCTATTGACTGTCACACTTGCCATGTGACATCGAGCACCGGAGACCTTAGATACAGAACAGATGTTATGAAATGGGTTTTTTCTTCTGAGACAGTGCTTCCAGTGCTACTTCCTTCAAGTGCTACAGCCTGCAGACTGCAAGTCACATGGAGGAAGTTGCTGGAATTGGTGACCCCGGAGCTGAGGCCACGCAGGCTTCCAGGGAAGGTTGGGTAGGCATTGTGACGACGTGGACAGGAAGGAGGAGCCTTGTTATTTAGTCCCCAGGGCTGTGTCCTCACATGCCGTGGTTTCTCGTTCTGCTTTTTCCAAGCCTCTTTGAGGTCCTGTCACTCACTCAGCTGCCACAGGTTTCAGGGGCAGTTACCGCCGCTCTGCCCCTGAACTCACCTGAGGGGCAGTAGTGATCAAGACTTGTGCCCCAAATGCGCGGAGTCGTCTTCCCCTGCAGACAGTTCTGCACCCCACGTGAGCACTGGGCAAACAGCAGGAAGGGAAGACTCTTTCAGCACTTACAGAAACAAAGCACGTCTCCACCTGAGGCTTGGCGGTCTGGCTGCTATGAGGAAGTTGATGCCAGTTTCCAGAGACCAGGGCAGCTAGGCAGCCGTAACCTTAGCTGGCCCGTGAGAACAGTACGCAGAGCCGTCTGACCCTCCCTGACCCCATGTCTCTCACCTGTCCTTACTCAAAGCCACTCCTTTCTCTAGTCCCTGGCACTGGATCATGCCCAGGGTTCCCCCAGCTAAGCTGTCTCAAGAGCAGAGCAGTTGCAGGATCCTGGGCTGGTGACACTGATTCCTCATAGCTGGATCACAAGCTCCACGTGAAAAGTCCCTGTTTCTTTGTGGTCTGAGCTAAATCACAGCGGTCTACAGTATGTGTTATGGCCAGAGCTACATGGGAAGTAGACGTATCTGTTGATTCAGGCTTCTTCCTCCAGTGACACCTGACTATACAAGGTGTGTGTGTGTGTGTGTGTGCACCTGCGCATCTCAGAATCTTAAAGACCATGCCAGTACTGGACTTTAGGGGATAGACCTGGCATCAGCTTTCTTCAGCATTCCAGGAAGTATCCCAGTATGCAGACTGGATAAAACAGACAGCCCTTTTGGGGGTGGCAGCACCAGCCACATGCTCTGTTCTCTGTGTGAAGGCATTGAGGAAGACCTGTCCCCAAGGCCGCCCAGTGAACATCAGACACACTGTGCTCAGCATGGGCGCACAGAGAAGTCTAGGGACCAGGCCAGGGCTAGTGTCAGGACATGGAGAGGAAGATGGGTGTTGGAATAGCAACTGTGTAAATGAGATCATGAGGTGTACACAGTTTCCCACCTCCTCCTCTTCTGCCCACACAGAGTTGACTGTTACTGCCAGAGATGCTGGGGGTAGATTGGGTGGTGTTGGGTTGGAAGGAGGACGTGAATTTGCTAAGAGATGGTCCGGCACAGAATCCCTAAGGAATCTGGATACTAGCAGACTGAAACAAAACAACCCAACATTCAGCAAGGTCAGAGGGTACAAGATCAATATCAAAAAAAAAAAAAAAAAATCAATCTAGTTTGTGTGTGCCAGCAGCCAGCAGTCTGAAAATCAGGCCAAGGAGACAAGGTCAGGAGACATTCCCATACACCTCCTAACCTGGGCTCTGCCAGCCGTGTACAAGCAGAGCTGCTCCTGCCCTGGAATCTTCCAGTGAAATGAGATCCAGTGAATGCAGGTGTAGCTCAGACCAGCCCTTCTGGGAGCATCTGTGAGGGTGTGGGGTACTGTGTCTCTGTGACAGGGGTCATGTGCCTTCCCTCCTGTTCCCTTAGGACACAGATCTATGTCTGCTCCCCTCCCCCATGGGGGTATTTTAAGTTGTTCAAATTAAGAGCACCATGCAAGATTGATATTTAGTGTGAATTTCCTGACTTTCTCCGGTCTTGCTACCCTGTACCCCGACTTGGCTGTGGCCACCACACCCCATCTGGTCTCAAGATGGCCACGTAGCTGTCTGTTGCCAGTCAGGCCTTGTGCAGTGTGGTGTCACTGGGGGAACGGGATCCCCAGCACCGCTGGCTCCAGGCAGGCCTCGGGAGAGGCAGCCCTATGACGCTGTTACGTCTTGGCCTGGACTGTAGGAGAAGGACTAGCTTCCTCCTCAGGCCCCACGGCTGTGCTTCCCACCACCCTCTCACCAGGCTGCTCAGCGGGCTCTGCCTCCTTGGGGCCCAGGATCAGCAGCCATCCCCCTCCTCAGCCCCTTTCATGGGGTGGGGTTGTCTTCTCAGCTCGTAGAGGTGCCGGGGTAAGTGGAAAGTAGCACTGTTTCCCTGAAGCGCTTTTACACTGCTCAGAGGGAAACTCCACAAGAGCACTGTGAATAGGAGATGGATGCTGTTACAGTCATGGGTTTGAGCTCCAGCTGACCCCATGATACTCAGGAGTGACTCAGCCTCCCCCCATCGTGTGCGGCTTTGCCACAGCGCTGTTGTAGACACTGGCTGAACCCCTCATACCCTGTGAACCCGTTTCCTCTCCCCGCTCCCCCACCCCACCCCAGAACCAGCTGGAGGCCCACCAAGAGGAAGGATGATCATCTCCCACATGGCTGTGGCTGGCGTTGGCATTTGGATCGCCTTCACCTCCGGGTCCACCCTCCGCCTCTTCCACACCGAGACCCTGAAGCACCTGCAGGATGTCAACATCGACGCCCCCGTGCATAGCATGTTGCCAGGTACTCTCCCTTGTGTGGCGTGCAGCCGGGGGCCTCAGAAGGAGAGGGGGAAGGCAGCAGAGGTTCAAGGAGCAGCGGAGACCGCAGCCACCGGTGCACGTATAGCCAGTGTGGTCCGCGGACCCTGGGTATTCACACATGCCCGCGTCTGTAGCTGCACAGTCACCGTGTGTGGTACCTGGCGTGAGTCCACGTGTGGGCAGTGCATATAAACGTGTAGCTTGTATGCACAGTTACACAGCCTGTCTGTGAATATGATGAAGGCTGCGCTGATGGCCATAATGGACCGGATGGGATGCCAGAGGCAAGACAAGGTAACTTCATGGTCCCGGATGTACCTGTTGCCAGCAGGAAATCGCTGAAGACTTTGAACAGGGAGGGGAAGAGACCGTGCCAGGGGTGGATCTGGGAGGATCATCCTGCAGGGAGAGAGAGGCTGGAGTGGGTCCTGCCCGCCCTTTGTCCACAGGGTCCTGCCTAACAGACTGCAGGAAAGGATGAGGGAAAAGGTGGAAGTGGAGAGCACGGGAATGGGCTGAAGTTAGAAAGTAAGGTGAGGTGAGCTGGTCTCCCGTTAGTAGATGTGTGTGAACACCAGACAGTGTTCACGTGTGGACCCAGGTAATCCCAGTCACTGTAGGCCGATGTCCCTGTTGGACAGTGTTCGCATCATGTGCATTAGTAGTCAGGAGATGTTCTCTGAGGGCCTGTGTGGTGCTCTGTTCAGGCAGCAGTGAGTTATATGACTGATATTATTTGTACATCACACTCAGACCAGATGCCGTGTGTGTGTGTGTGTGTGTGTGTGTGTGTGTGTGTGTGTTTGGTGTGGTGTGGATGGTGGGTTGTCTATATGTCTGGTGAGTTATGGTGGGGGAGGTGTCTGTGGGGAACAGGAGGCTCTGAGGGAAGGCTGCTGGCCCTGTCCCGGCCACAGGCTGAGGCCTCTGATGGCATCACCTGTTCCCCGTCTGGAAGGCAGAGGTTCAAGATCAAGGTGTGAGGTCTCTGTAGGCTCTACTTCCTTGTTAATGTACAGCACCTTCACACCGTGTTCACACAAAGCAGAGAGAGCATCGGCTTGGTACAGCACTTCACATCACACAAGGTAGTTCAGTATCACACCGTGTAGAGAACATCGCTTGTTCATGTACAGCACCTTCACACCGTGTTCACACAAGGTAGAGAACATCATTGTTCATGTACAGCACCTTCACACCGTGTTCACACAAGGTAGAGAGCATCGGCTTGTTCATTACAGCGCCTTCACACCGTGTTCACAAGGTAAGAGAGCATCGGCTTGTTCATGTACAGCACCTTCACACCATGTTCACACAAGGTAGAGAACATCAGCTTGTTCATGTACAGCACTTCACACCGTGTTCACACAAGGTAGAGAGCATCGGCTTTGTTCATGTACAGCGCCTTCAACACCGTGTTCACACAAGAGAGCATTGTTCATGTACATCACACCGTGTTGCATCAGCTTGTTCATGTACAGCACCTTCACACCGTGTTCACACAAGGCAGAGAGCATCAGCTTGTTCATGTATAGCACCTTCACACCGTGTTCACACAAGGCAGAGAAGCATCAGCTTGTTCATGTACAGCAACCTTCACACCGTGTCCACACAAGGCAGAGAGCATCAGCTTGTTCATGCACAGCACCTTCACACCGTGTCCACACAGGCAGAGAGAGCATCATCGGCATTGGTCCCTGCTGTAAGGTTGCTGATTCCATCACGAGACCCAACCCTCACGCTGCCTGTCTCCCAACCTAATCCCGTCTCCTCCCTCGGGTACCTCCTGCTAATCTTATCACTTACAAACATGAGAATGTATGAGGATACTGACTCCTCCAGTCCATCACAGTTCGCAATTTTGATGCCTTGGGAAAGCACAGTAGTTTTAGGGGTCACAGTGCAGAAAGGGTATGCGCCTCTCTTGTGACATGAGGAATAATGAGGAAGTAGAGGCAAGAAAAGACAGCAGCTGAAAAGATCCTGAGACCTCCAGGACACAGGCATCTAGGGATGCCGACAGGTGTTTTTCTCTATGGGATTGTCTGCCGACCCTTTTTTTTTTTTTTTTTAAAGACATTAATAAGCTGGTTTATTTAGTTAGGAAAACAAAGGTTTTATAATGCACATTATTTTTAGAAAATAAAAATGATTTAGCATCAGGATGGCCCCAAAGCATGTTGCTAGGGACCTGACTGTTTTAAGTATTATCCACCTAGACAGGTGTTTGCAATTGGAATCTATTGTCCCTTAGACAGAAACCAAGTCTGATGCAGCAGCTGCCAACACATGCTTGCATCTGGCCAGAGAATGCCCTGCACCCTCTATTGACATGGAAGCGACAGGAGTTAGATTGTTCTGTGATAACGGCTTCTGGGGCCCAGATCCCTGACCCCGGTACCCCTGTGGCCTCCCGGGAAGGCAGCTGTGGTTGCCATGGTTCCTGGAATCCTGAGAACCAACCACAGGAATGCTGTCTGGCCACAGCCCTGGCACAGGGGCCCCCGTTCTGTCTTGTGTTCATTCCCCTGCAGTTTCTGTCAGACACTGGGGAGAGGAGGGGCCGACCAGTGAGTGCAGTTTGTGTGTTGAGATTTTGTGAAAATAATCCTTGTCCACAGAGACAGTGAACCAAACAGCAGGGACACCAAGTGACCAGTGAGGTGGCTCCGGGGCTCTCTCTCTCGCTGACCCTCCAGCATTGGTGTTTCCCACGCCCTCCGTGTCCCCCTCATTTTAAAAGTGAACGTGCGCTGCCCTCCCCTGTCCTCTCAATGTCCTCCTGCTGTGGAGAAAGTGGGTGTGCTTGCTTGGCTTCGGAGCAGATCCACTGGCAGCACTTGCTACAAAGACTCAGGCAAGCAGGCGCATGCAAACCATGCACAATTGCCCACGTCCTCTCCTCTGCCTTACTGCCAGTGCGGGTCCCCACGGTCCCCCCTGGCAGGCAGCGCTTCCGGACCGCTCAGCTTGGGTGTTCAGTGTTCCGCAGCTGAGCCTCCGGCACGGTGCCCTTGAGTCTCTTTCCGGGCCCTGTAGCGGGTGCTGCCCGCTCTTCAGCCTTCTTCACTGTTTCCAGTTGGCCAGACACTGGCTTGTCCCACCTTCTCTGCAAAAGCCCGACCCCTCAGCACTACCAGATTCGCGGGATTGTGGGGTATGGGCCACTCTCCAGAGGACTAGCCACCTCACCACCTGCCTCTCCTCCCTCAGGCTAGAGGGTTTATCAGAGTCTCTCCACTGTGTTAACAGTTGAATCTAACAATGCTCCTGACAGCCCATGAGTTAAAGGCTTTTTAGAGGATGGTTCATGAGGGCTCGGGCCTAATCCAGTGATGATTCATACTATGATGGTGTTGAGAGGTAGTGGAAACTAGGAAATGGGGTCTAGTGAGAGAGGTGTGTTGCTGGGGGGATGCCTTGGACAGATATCCCCCTCTGTACACACAGCCTTCCGACTGTCATGAGGTGAGCAGCTTTCCTCGCCACACCCGCCTGTCACTCTGGCCTGCCACAGGTGTAAGGGCACTGGAGCTGTGGACTGAAGCCAGGACCCACAGTCAGTCCTGCTTTTAAGTTGCGGGTGTCGGATAGTTGGTCACAGCTGTGGAAGCTGGGCGGATGCACGCCACCTTGGACATAGGCTGTGGTACCCTCTGTCATAGATCTTGATCTAGATCTGTGCAGGTCATCAGTCTCCTCAGTCTGCTCCTTATTCATGGACGGATGGAACAGACAGGGCTGTCAGACCAGAGTGGACCGGAAAACCTGCGGTCGGACCGCGCTCTTCAGCATCCTGTGCTGTATGTTAAGTAGCTTCCACTCTACCTTTGGGAGGCTAGTCAGGCTTGCACACACACACACACACAACACACCACACACCACACACACACTGCCACTGCATTCTTCAACTGGTGATGTGGTGCTGTCCCACAGCCTGGTCACGGAGGAAGCGCAACTCAGAGCGGAGCTCTGCGGCAGTAAGAACTGGGTGGTTCTGTCTGCTGTGACCAACAGTAGTTCCTGCCATCCCTGAATGGTGCCGGGTGGGCTGCTCTGCTCTCCAGCACACGCCGTGGCTTAGAGAATCAAGCCAGTGTTTCATAGCAGGCCGCACCACCGTCTTGTGTTGCAACCCGGGTGACCTGCTGTTTGTACTACAGTAAGTGCACATGTAGGTGTGTGTGTGTGTGTGTGTGTGTGTGTGAAGCAGCATGGGCAAGAGTCCTTTCATGTCGTTGCTGGGAGTTATAAAGTCCAAGTAGATCCTGCAGATAGAGACACACTGAGTCAAAAAAAAAGAACAAAATTTGGAAGAGAAAAGATACTGGGATCATTAGAACTTGATCAGACCTAAGACCACTCCGTGGAACATATGAATCCATTCTCAGCAAGTCACCCTCCCCTTGCATGTGGAATTCAGTTCTGAGGCCATTTTACATAGGCTCCTAATGTAAACCACACTGAGCACAGGGCCGCCCAGCAGTCGACCTTGGGCCGTGCCTGGGCTCATCTGTTAGGGCAAGCGTTGGACTCTGAGAACAGAGCCACAGAAGGTGTGGCTGCAGCTCGGGAAGGCCCCCAGCAGCCTCGGTGTCACCACACAGGTTTTCCTGTCTTGTCCTCAACACTCAGAGCAGGCAGAGCAGGGTGGGACACATTTACCCGCTGTGTCCCTGATGAGCGGAGACAGCTTCCAGGAGTGATGGGGCCAAATAAACGGGCCAAGTTTTTTTATTTAAAAGAAAACAGTGTGAGTCTTACAAGTGCCCTGGGCCCAGTCATAAGGGGGCTGGCGAGTTAAACGGCACTTCTGGAAATGTGTGACTCGGGGACGCCACGCAGGCACACACACGGCTGGAGCTTGGGCATCCTCCCTCCTGCTGGCTGGGACTGACCTGGACAGCAGGTGAGGTGAGCGTTTGAAAACAGCCAACAACCAGTTCCTGGGACAAGTTTCTCCTCAGTTCCTGAATTAAAAAACAGGAAATAGTAGTATCTGGGACTCACCTGCTGTCTCTTTGTTACTCACTTTTATTGTTGTTATTATTATCACTACTACTAATTACTAAGGAAGGCCATCTCTTTTCATAGTTTCCATCTGACCATTGTGACTTCAGGTCAGCGTTTTGGGGTCAGGGGACACCTGTGTGCTCCCTGCTGCTGCAACACCCAGCCCCTGTGTCTCAGCATCCCCGCAGGGCTTCCGTCCTCTCCAGGAAGCTGTTATCTGTCCCTGACGCGCTGTTCTGTGTATTCTCCTTGGAGAAATACAACTTCTGACAGAAGGGATTTCTTTGAAAAGGCAATGGAACACTTCCCAGATTCTTACTATATATTCTTAAGATAATGTAGGTGTAAAAGTGAAATTTCTCTGAAAAAAATACCCACTGTTTACACATAGGAGACTTAATCAGAGAGTGAAAGATACAAGATGTATTTCTGGGTGAATGAAAATATCTAGTGACTCTTTCATCCTTCATGCTTGGATGGTAAGCTGTTTTTTGGAGCCACTGAGTGAAATGGCATTACAACACAATTGGCCCTCTTTGCCCGTTAATTGTCTTTGAAGTGACATTACTTACAGTAAAAGTATTTACAGTAAAAGTATTTCACAGGCTTCTTTAAAAAGCCCAGCTCAGCTCAGCACTCTAAAAATTATGAATTCAGAAATTCTTCTTTGTAGAAAAAATAAAGAGAAGTCGGTTTTCCCCGTGTGAACCAGTTTGGGACGTCAGATGGGAACGCTCACAGCCATGTCATCTGTGGCGCTCACCTGCACACAGCAGCTGACTGGCAGCCGGGGTACAAGCCTGCCCCTCAGGCAGCTCCTCTGAGCAGAGCTGAGGCCTTGGGGTGGGAAGAGGGAGGGATTCTTGGAGCTGTGGGATTAATTCCTTCCCATACCTCTGTGTTTTAAAAAGGAAGTTCCTCAGACTCACGGGAACTTTCCATTCTCCCATCTGTTTTCCTGTCCCCCTGTGGGGGGACCCATGGGAGGACAGGTGGAGGAAGTGCCCCTGTATGTCGGGGATGAACCCACCAGCCTGCCCTGGCGTGGTTAACAACACAACAGTCAGCAATAATGGCCGTGAGTGACAGTGGGTGTCGACGTGGGAACTCCTCAGCAGCCTTTGAAAGCACCTGCTTGAGGACGTGGCCGCCCACGCAGGGTGAACTGCAATGCATCTCTGAGGTCCACAGCATTCCACATAGACAGATTTGGAATCTCAGGGATTAAATACTGTTAGAGTTTTTTTTAAAAGACATTACACAGATTCAATGCTAGAGGTTAAAAAAAAAATGCCTTTTATTTTTAGAATACCTGTTTTGAAAGTTTAAGCATTTCATAAAATGACCTCTGAAAACACACAGTCACTTTGCCTAGTATTTGCTTGCCAGAAGCAATACGGCAAAAAATAACCTCTGTTCTACAGAAAACAAGAGTCCAAAGGTGCACAATGCGTAAACTCGGTGCTCTGTGCTGGTCCGGCTCTGGGACTCCTTTCAATCCCGGTGTCACTTCCTGTGGAAGCAGAGTCCCTGCAGTCTCCTGCCTCTCTAGAGCCTGCAAGAAGATCCTGTGGCAATGTCGCACACTCCGCTGCAGCCCTCCTCCTGGCCTGGTCAGTGCCCTGGCTCCAGGGCCGGCTCAGCAGAACAGCCCGGCACTCCGGAGGTTTCTCTGACCCCGTATGCTCTCACTGCCCGTTCCTTACAGTCACTAGCACCACGCCTGTGGGGTACTCTGGAAGCCTCGAGGGCGCTGGCCCTTATCTGCAGTGTGTGTGTGTGTGTGTGTGTGTGTGTGTGTGTGTGTGTGTGTGTGAAAAGAGAGAGATTGAGAGCAGACACTATGTAACTATATAGATGCAGATGATTTAAGTAGCTCTGGTGTTGGTGCATCTCCAGCGAGGCTGGTCTGAGGACAGGCTGGAGACCTGCCATGCGCTTGCTGCCGTTCAGTTGAGGTGCATTGATGGGACAACCCCAGGACCTTGTCTTTCTCTCCTGAAGAGGAAGGCTCAGGGCACAGGTGTGAGCATCCTTACTTACAGCTTTTGTGGTGTCTTGGGAGACCCGCCTTGATGTCTGGACATTTCCAGGCTATACCTCCCACGCCCCCCTACCCAACCCCCCGCTACCCACCCAGCAGTGCTACCCTTCTCTTTCTTATCCAGGGCACCAGCGTCTGTCTGTGACCAGCCTGCTCGTCTGTCACGGCTTGCTCATGGTTGGTACCAGTCTGGGTGTTGTCGTGGCCCTGCCCGTCCCTCGTCTTCAAGGTATCCCCAAAGTGACAGGTAAGGGGCACGGCCACATGCCCGCCTCTCTTGAAAGTGGCCCGGCATGTTGCTGTCCTGCGGTCCTTAGTGCGCTGTAGATAGATACTTAGCAGATACCGATGTGCTCTGTTTTCATGTTCTCTTCATACTTTGCTTTTCTCGCTTTCATGTTAGTAGTTCCAGGAGAATCGACCCTGAAAACTCATTTCATGGTGCCTCTGTTACCCGTTAGTTCCCATCAGAACACAGGGTTTTGCACATTTGAAATGGACCCCTTCTTACCTGGCGTAGAGGAAGCTGGGTGTGCACTCTCTCTGGGTTTTGCTTCTGGCCGCAGTTCATGGTGGGCAGCGCAAGTCTGGGAAGCAGCTTAATATCATGGTCTTGGGTTTCCACCTCAGGATGCTACTCAGGCAAGCCCCAGCCAGGAGCAAAGCGTAATGGGAAGAGGCCACCTGAAGGTTGAAATGAGAGGTAGGGAGATGTTGAGGAAGAGTTGCCTGGTCCTTCACTGAAGAGAACGTGGCTGAGAGCTGCTGCAGATCCCAGAGTGTGACCCTGGAGGTAAAGCAAGGATCCTGTGTGGATGCTGGTTAGACCGCCTGTCGGTAAGCAAGGATCCTGTATGGATGCTGTTTAGACCGCCTGTCGGGAAACACAGCAGTAGAGCGGAGGGAGGACTTGAAGGAAGTCAGAGCAAGTTAACGAGGGCGGGTCCATGTGGACATGTGGTGTGGACCGACTGGTAAGTTGTGGTGTTAAGGAATCCCAGTTCATTCACTCCTTCCCTCCCTACGCTCCTCCCTCCCTCCCCTCCTTCCCTCTCCTTCTCTTTCCTTTTCAGTGCTAAGGAGTCCATCCAGGGCCTCACACATGGTAGGCATTCATTCACACTTACACCAGCTACTGCCCCAGCCTCATTCACTCATTTTTAATTTCTGGTTTTGTTAGGAGCGATAATACAAGCACATACCTCGAGTTGTGATTACCAAGTGCTTTCTGTTTAAATGCTAATAGGATAGCACGGTGGCTGCCTGGTGGAGGAACTGGGACATGGTTTATAGGTCCGAGTCCCCAGCCAGCCACCCTTCTAAACTCACCTCTTCCACCTCCACACCCTTCCTCCGTTTCATTCACCAAAGTTGTTACCTCACATTATTTTCCTCATTTTGCGCCGTCTACAGTAGTCTCCTAGTATATCTGTCTTCCTGGTGACTTTATTTTCTCCTCTGTTTCTGCTACTTCCTGCCGTGATCCAGTATCTGGGTATCTGTCATTAGTGCCTGTGCAGCGTCCGAATACATGGCTAAGGTCAATGACGTAGGCAGGCAGCATCCTGTCGGTGGATGTCAGGAGTTATCCCTGACAGCTAAGATGAAATGAGTCACACCCCCTGGAAAGCCCTGGTTTTTAGTAAACAACGATAGATTGTTTTTCTCAAGCTCCAGGAACTTTTTGCAGTGGAAATTGCCGGGAACTTCAGGTAGGGTAGGCATTGTGTTCCTAAACACGAGCACTTCAGGTGCGTTTGCACAGAGCGAGTTAGAAAGTATTTCGTGCCTCAAAGCTGAAAGCTTACTATTATATTACTTCAGGGTGCGTGCGTGCGTGCGTGCGTGCGTGCGTGCGTGCGTGCGTGTGCACGCACCCGCCCAAAGAGTCCAGATGAAAGCATCAATTCCCTGTAGTTACAGGCAGTTGTGAGGTGCCCAGTGTGGGTCCTGGGGACGGCACCCCTGTCTTCTGCAAGAGCACTAAACTTTCTTACCAGGAGCCATCCATCTTAAGGCTGCGGATGACGGAGGGTCCGCAGGGATATGACCTAGGGTGTTTCTGCTTTGACTGTCCTGTGTGCTAGTGCTGTTTGCCAAGCTGTTGCCTGGGTCGGGGTGCAGGGTTAGACCCTGCATTTTGCTACCCTATGCAGTCCGTGTGTTACTAAAGACCTTCTTTGGATTGTCTCTCAGGGCGAGGCATGGTCTCCTACCATGCACACAATGGGCCCGTTAAGTTCATTGTCATGGCCACAGCATTTCAGAAAAACAAGGACAGAGCCAGAGACAGCCCACCCTCCGGCGCCGAGCCTCAGGATGAAGATCCAAGGATTTGCTGCAATGAGGAGGGCACTTCCTGCTTGGGCCAGACGGACGCCACACACCGTTTGGTTGGGAGAGTCCTCGGGATGGACAGGGCAGAAGAGTGACCTGTCTTCATCCTCCGGGTCCTGAGCCTGTCCCATGGCTCCAGCTCCCTTGAGCACAGATCTGTGGACAGCAGCCTGTGTGACCTCCTAAAGGACCCCAGCGCCTCCCCAAGGAGCAGGGCACAGCGCTCGAGGAGAGCCAAAGCCAGCTCGGCGCTGGTGGTATGTGGGGGCCAAGGCCACCGGCGAGTGCATCGGAAGGCGAGGCAGCCTTCTCAGGAGGACCCGGTGTCTTCAGTGATGGTGTGGCAGATCCCACTGCTGGGCATGTAGGTCAGAGGCTGCTGCCTGGCGTGAGGGTGGCAATCAGGGACAACTCTCAGCCGGGTGCAGGCCGAGTGGCGAAGGCTGCATCCGTACCGCTGGGACCAACTGGAAACACAGCTCTCCCGCCTTCCCCCACAGCACAGCTGAGTCCAGGTGTGCTAGGGAGGCAGAGGAGTGCTCTGGCTTTTGAGTCGCCGAGCAGGGTTCCAGGATAGTGCTGCAGTCCGCCCCGTCAATCCCCGAGATTGCCAGTGGCATCAGTTCTGGTCACATCTCAGAGAGACGACAGGGAAATGCAGCGTCCAGTAGCATAGGAGGTCATTAACCATTCTTAAAAATCATTCTACTTGACTTAGACTCACCGCTGTTATTTATATTCTATGTATTTTTTAAATCTCAGAATAAAAGTTGTAACAGTTTAAAAAGCCAGGTAACACATTCCAGCCCAGTCCTCTTGTTTGGGAGCGACCGAGGCTTTCCAAAGTAGACTGATATGTGTACTGTACCTTTTAACAAATAGTGTTTTTATATTGCATTTTCTATTAAAGATTAACCGTTAACGTTGTAGTCAGTATACTATCTGTAGTGTTGTGCACATAGTCTTTGCTTTAAGCCAAAAATGTCCGATACCTGTCAACACTGGGACTCCAGCTTCCATGCCAAACCCCCTTGCCTTCTCATGCTAAGTGATATTAATATCTCCCCGGGACACGTGCAGGTCCAGCCATGCAGGGATGGTGCTGGAAGAGTCTCAGGTCTTCTGTGCACTTGGCTGTCCAAGAGCCTCCGCATTTGGGCACTCATGCCGAGTCGCCCATGGTGCTGTTCAGTCAGCCGCTGCCTCCACGGCCTGCCGTACCAGTGTCTCCCCCCCACACACACACATACAGAACATACAGGGTCATATGGGGCACGTGAGAGGCAGCAGCACTTGTCAAGGGACACGAGTGATCTATAGACTGTTCGCTCTACCTGTGTTTGTACACCAGTGTTTCACTTACTGGATGGCTAAAACTATTTTTTTTTAAAGCCTAATTCAGATATTCATCAGAAACACACTTCTCAGCACTTTACAAATGACTAAAAACGCTAACTTTTAACTTAGTCAAATATTTTCTACATTGCACATATACCCAAGCTTTCTTAAACTGTTAGCTGCTATCTTGTTTGATAAAAAATAAAATAAATAAAGACTTTTTATTTTAGAATGCAGTATTACAAGTTTCCTTTCTTCTCCAACCCCCATAAAATCCAAAAGGGTGATTACATCCAAGAGGGGAGGGAGCAGTCCTCTTCTCTCCGGGCGTTATAGTAGCCAGCTGCAGGGACTCTGTGTACGTGAGAGCTCACAGGGACCCTCCAAGGACCCCAGCACTTGCCAATTCTCATGGTGTGTGGCATCACGAGTTGAATATAACTTGCCTGTCTTACTGATCCTTTGCAAGGCCAGGGCGAACTCCTAGAGGACCGACAGAAGAGATGCACAGAGCAAGTCCATGGTCCTGGAAGGCAGGAGCCGCAAGCTTTTCCACACTGCCGATATAAGATGTGCGCCCAAAGCAAGCTTCGCCACAGCTCACTACCCGGGAGAAGCAGGCTGGATGATGAGCATCCAACAGGGCAGAGCTGGGAGCTCTGAGGATGGCAAGCCCTTCTGTGGCCTGTGTCCGGTGAGTCCTGGATTTGAGAGACACAGGTGTGTCAGCGGCCACTGAACAAAGCAACATGCTGAGTGTCAACACACTTAATGAGCCGCGAGGAGCCAGCTCGTAAGCCTGTTACGTGTCAGAGTGACGTTAAGTTCTCCCAGGCCTGGGAATGAAATGTGGACCCCGTCATGCTGGCACCTGTCTCTAGGACCTGCAGCCTCAGTTTTAAGCCCCCAGTCTTGAGAGATGTGTTTCAGGTGCTAGGTTGGGTCAGCTCCTCAGAGAGCAACATCCAATCACAGCCCTCAAAGTCAGCTTCTCACTGTCTTCCTGGGAAGGAGAAGAAATGTGAAACACGATGTTTTCAACTACAAAAGCCCCTAGCATTCGGGCAGTGATGGCACATGCCTTTAATCCCAGCACTTGGGAGGCAGAGGCAGGTGGATCTCTGTGAGTTCGAGGCCTGCCTTGGCTACAGAGTGAGTTCCAGGAAAGGCGCAAAGCGACACGGAGAAACCCTGTCTCGAAAAACAAACAAAAGCCCTAGCACCATCATGAGATCCCCATCCTGTGTCCCAGCTCCCGGGACCCCTCCAGATACAAAGGTTTCATAAAAATGGGAAGGTTTTGACAAATTTCAGGAGATGCAAACACAGTCTAACAACTGCCACCCCCTGGGTTAGCTGCTATTGCCCATCCTTCCTGGATCTGAGATGTGAGAGAGGTAAAGGGAGAGCTCGTCAGAGTACCATGAAGCAGAACCAAGGAGTCAGGGTGTGATGTAAGAACAGGTAGTCATGCCAGGCAGGTGGATCTCTGAGTTCGAGGCCAGCCTGGTCAGGACAGCCAGAGCTACACAGAGAAACCCTGTCTCAGAATAACAACAAAGCCCAGGTAGTCAGGATGTTGCCCACTGTATCATCACCTGGACCTCAGCACACAGGCAGGCCCCACAACCAGCCAGCACTCAGCAAGGCCCTGGTGAAGTGGGCTGGGGTTAATAGGATTTGTGTCCCCAGATCAGCACAAGGAACCCCTGGAGGCAGAGAGAGGCCTCTTCTCCCCCAGAGTGCTGCAAATGCACTCAGCAGTCAGCTCCTTGGAAGCATGGGCAAGCTGTCCTGGGTCTGTGCTGGCACCAGCTTGGCAGCCCCACCCACCAGAGGACAGAATGACCTATTTGCTGGCTTCTGGCCAGAGAGGACCTGAGCGGTGGTGTTGAGCGCACAGCGGTGGCCCTGGGGTGTGTACAGTCCTCAGGCCCAGCTTGACAGATCCTGCCACCAACGGTGGCCTCGTTAGGCAGGGTTGAGTGTCTTGCCATTGTTTCAGGGAGATGAGGCAATGTCTGTGTAGCCGTTGCTGCTGGAGCCTGGAATGCCTTGTTGTCGTTAGAAGAACGGGTTGTGGGTTCGCTTCCACCCTTCGGCCGAGGACTGTCACTCAAAGTGCTCTGCACCCAGCATTACCTCAAGCCATGACATCTAACCTTGTGGAAGACAGTGGTCAGGGCCGGCGCCAACAGGATTTATTGGCTCCCCAAAGCAGGTGGTCCCCTAGAGCCATAGTCCAGGAGGAGCCCTGACAGTGGCCCTATCTGCCAGAGTCTGGACATGCTCCCCCCCCAGCTCCATGCATCTTCTGTAGCTGATGTAAGGCTTCGCCAGCCCAGCTTGGGTATATGCCCTAGGGACTGGGGATGAAGGCCCGCATGGCGCCTGCCCTCCACATCTCCAACTTGGAGCTTTTCACCTCTGCAGTCGTTGGCCCTGCTGGGCTGCAGGCCCTGCTTCCCAAAGCAGAGTATTCACATGGGATTAGAGAAAGTTCCACTAAAGAATATCGGCTTCCAGGGCTCTGATAGTTCCCGTCCTTGAAGAGACTGCTTCCCTACCCTAGCACTTCTCTACCCTTATAAGCACACACATTCACACACACACACACACACACACACACACACACGGTGCACACACACATACAAACATGGTGAATATGCACACATTTACACACACAGGTCTGTACCTATGTGCATACACCAGTTACACACACAGGTCTCCATCCCTGTGTAAATACATATTTACACACAACTGCACAGGTCTACATTTGCATCCATACACGCACACATACTTGCTCTTCTCTAATAAATGCTGCTTTTCCATGAGGGACTGGTTGGGCAATGTCTATTGGAGTGGAAATAACAGAGGCAGCTGCTGGTCACTGGGCTTGGGGCCAGTGCTCCCTGGGACTCTGGGAAAGAATTTAACCCTTTCTTGGCATCTGAGAGCTTCTGTCCATATGGGTCGCGCGTGTGTTTCTTAGATGCCGATAGAACTCTACTTCCCTGTGGATGTCTGTGCTCCTGACTAGGGCTCGTTGTGGTTTTGATGTAATACCATGTAACAGACAAGTTGTTGCAGGTAGAGAGCTAAGGCTCAGGGAGTTTGGAATGTACTCCCCCGACTCTGGTAGACCCAGGCTGGCTCAGCCATGTGCTACTGTCTGACAAGGTTGTCAGGAGCCCGCGCTGGTCACCAATGGGGCAGGAGGAGACAGGGTCAGCACTGAGCCTGGCTTGTTGCTCCGGCTGCCCTTGTGTGTGTGGAGAGGACACAAAAGCCGCGAGCCCCACCCACTCAGTCAGCAGCACCTCACCCGTCAGGTGCATTTAACTCCGGTGGTCGTGGTCACGAGACTGTGGCCTGCTGCCTGGGAACTTGTCATTTAATCCTGACTGCCCTCTCTGCAGAACTGGCACCTCTGGGGGCCCCCGGTTCAAATGGAGCATCCAAGCTGCACAGTGGAGCCCTGGCATGCCTTAAGAACCCAAGAAGGGGCTGGAGAGATGGTCAGAGGTTAAAGACCGACTGCTCTTCCAGAGTCCTGAGTTCAATTCCCAGCACCACATGTGACTCACAACCATCTGTATGAGATCTGGCACCCTCTTTCGTATACATAATAAATAAATAAATCTTTAAAAAAAAAAAAAAGAACCAAGAAGGACAGGATCTAGAATCCCATAATCCATCAAGAAACGGAGAGCAGAATCCTAGTGAGTGATGCCTACATGCGAGGTGTGTGAAGAGCTGTCCATGCTGGCTTGGCTCCAGCCTGGCCATCTTGAACAAGCCTCTTAGACACAGGTGAAACACTGGGGAGGCCCAGGGAGGGGAGGACAGGGACCCTGGAGACATTTAGAGCCAGCTCGTTTCAGCAGTGACAGGCAAGGAGAGTGCAGATATCTGGCGTGCATTCAAGAAGGAGAGCAGGAGGAAAGCGTGTTCTCAACACCTCAGGAAGAAACAACTGCTTTCTTGAGTGTGCAGCCCTACGCTCCCAGCTGGAAGGTGGGCCTGAGGTGGTATTGTGTTCCCCAAAATATTGTGTACCCTAATAAACTTATCTGGGGTCAGAGAACAGAAAAGCCACAATACCTAGGATAGGCAGTGGTAGCACACGCCTTTAATCCTAGCATTCCAGAGGCAGAAACCCATGTGTTCAAGGATACAGCCAAGCATGGTGACTCATGCCTTTAATCCCAGAAAGCAAGCCTTTAATCCCAGGGAGTGATGGCAGAAAGCAGAAAGGTCTATAAGGCGAGAAGATCAGAACTAGAAGCATTTGGCTGGTTAAGCTTTTTAGATTTTGAGCAGCACAGTTCAGCTGAGAGCCATTCTGATAATGAGGACACAGAGGCCTCCAGTCTGAGGAAACAGGATCAGCTGAGAAGTTGGCCAGGTGAGGTTAGCTGTGGCTTGTTCTGTCTCTCTGATCTTCCAGCGTTCACCCCAATACCTGGCTCAGGTTTGATTTTATTGATAAGAACTTTTAAGATTCCTGCTATAGGGCCAGGGAGTGACGACAATTTCCTGGAGAAGGGGCCTGCCTTCATCCTGCTGCCAGAGTTGGTGAAGGGGAGCTTGCCCACGTCTACCCATGAGGCATAACATATGCATTCTGAACCTCTTCCACTTAATTTCCAGAAACACAACTTGGGAGCCCTGATGGGGAAGGCAGGGGAGGCAGGGTGAAGGAGGCAGAGCAAGCTAAAAGAGGGGAGAAATGTTCTTCTGGTTGGGGATGAGGCGGATTTATTGACTGCCCAGGTAGCTTTGCAGAGACCAAGCACATCATCATACAGCCTCCTTGCATCCCTGGGCCCAGCAGGGAGTTGTGGTGCGGGCTGGGGCATGTGGAGGGCTACTGACGTGGGCCTTCTCCAGGACCAGCAGGTGCAGGCTGGTGGCTCATTCAGGCAGGAGCTAGAAGAGGCGCTCTGACTCTCTCCCACCCAGGGACAGGAGGAAAAGGGCCCCCACGGGGTCGTGGAGGACTGCCTGTCAGGTCCTTCTAGCCAGCGCTGCAGCTTTTCTCATTTCCTGCTCCTCCCACTGGAGAACAAACAGCTTCTGGATGCAGGGAGAGAGGCTGCAGGGAAGGAAGTGGGGGGGAAGGCACCCCCCCCTGCACAGCAAGGCAGCTGGCCAGGCCTGCTCAGGCTGACCCACTTCCCAGGATGCTGGGAGCAGAAGCGGGAGTCGGGAGCGTGGGGGGGGGGGAGCAAAAGCTTTGGCATGGTACCAGCATAAGCACACTGGCCTAACTTGAAGTGGCTTATGCCACCTGAGAGATCAGAGTGTTAAAAGTGGCCAGCCTAGGGGAGCTGCGTGTTTTCAAAGTGCCATTTTGAGCCTGCAAACCATCACTCCTTTCATCCCAGACAGCAACAGCGGGGAAGGAGGCCGGCCTGTGTGCTCCGAACACACGGGTGATGTTTGCCAAGTGGTCAGGTTTCCGCCAACGTCTGTGGAAATAGTCTAGTCCCGGTTCCAGACCCCCATGCCCCCCGCGCTGGCCGGCTAACTTCTCAGAAGTATTGCACCTGCTTTGATGAAGTGAGTTTGGGGGTAAGACAGAGTGAAAGAGGATTCCAGTTTCCCTCCACTCCTACAAGCTGAGGTCTTTGGGAAGGCATGGGGAAACAAGGCAGGGTCACCCCAAGGACCCGTCCTGGCAAGGCTACATACAGCATGATTTAGGTCACCCCCACCACACTAAGGTGCTGAGCAGTATGCTCGCTGGGACCTCTTGCCCGCTCAGTCCCGTGGTGACTGCTGTTCATCTAGTCCCTGTTTTTGCGCTTCATTTCTGTTCATTCATTTCTTCGTTTGCACTGAGCCTGTTTTGGCTTTTACTCTCGTTCATTTGTTTCTTTGAAGTGTTGTGAATGGAACCCAGGGCTGCCCATGCTTGACATCGCTCTTCACGGAGCCGCACCCCAGCCCTCAGACGTCTTCATTAAATGTTACATTTACTGTAAACTGCAAAGGAGTCCATAATGGATTGGAAAGGTAAAGACACTTACGGTCATCTGGTCCATGTCCAGGCTGACTGAAAAAAAAAAAACAAAACAAAAACAAACAAAAACCACAAAAACCCACATCTATTTATATAACCATGCAAAATTTCTCTCCGTGCCATGGGGTTGTAGCCACAGAATACCAAAGCTGGGGCCTATAAACACAGCTCTTGGGGCACAAGCCTGTGGCCAACGTTTCGGCAGGCTCTGCCCTCTCTGTGGGCACTCAGAGGGGTTCCTTCTGTGCCGGTCAGCTTTCCGTGTCCTGTGGTGTGGACACCTACCACGGATATCCAGTTGCTTCGTCTCTGAGCCTCTTCCTGTCTTCGTGACTTCGCTCTGTGGTATCTGTCTCTCTCTTCTGCCTTTGGGACGTTGGTCATGCTGGTCCGGACCTGCCCCGTGACCTCTCTATCCTGAGAGTAACCTCTGTGAAGGCCCTGTTTCTCAGTATAGTTACATTTTGAGGGGGGGATGGGGATAAGATGCCACCATTTTTTTTTATTATCGTACAATCTTTGAGGTTTCCAGGGTACACTATCGAAGGGAATTATTTTAATTTACACTTTTGAGAATTTACTACTTCGGGCTATATTAGTTAAAGATGACCAGAAAATTAATTTTTGTAGTGATTTAGGATCAAGAGTGAGATGGATGTCTTATTTTATTTGGATTCTTGTTATGCTAAACTGTACATGGCACCAAAGCCATCGCTCATGTTCCAAACTGCACTGCATTCACCAAAGAGAGCAGATTTGTGTGACAACATGTGCATTGGCTGCCAGGGCTGGCACAGGACCAAGGCTGTGCATTCTGGCTCCTGTGGCTGTGCCTTCTGCAGCACGGAGCTCTCTCCACTTTCATGTGTCCATCTGGAGCTGCCTGACCACTGACCACATGCACAAGGATCCTGCCATTTGAGCGAGTCAAGCCACTTTAATAAGAGGTATAGCTCATGGCACCTTTACCCTCTACTAGGTATGGTGACTCATACCTGAAATCGTAGCACTTGAGAGTCTGAGGCATGAGTTCAAGGGCTGTCTGGCACATCATTTGATCCTGTCAAAACACCAAACCAAACTATTTGGATATTTGTTTAACTATTGTTGTTTAACTATGTAAAGATGTGTTGCATTTGTTTAACTATGTAAAGATGTTTGCTGTTTTACCTTGCCTGCCTAAGGCCTGATTAGTCTAATAAAAAGCTGAATGCCCAATATCAAGGAAAGAGGTACGAGGAACTTCTGGGCAGAGAGAGGAAGTAGGAGGAGGAATTTAGACTCGGAGAAGGAAGAAAAGGAGACAACAGGGAGAAGCAAGCCAGTCAGATAGACACGGAGGAAAGCAAAGTAGGACATTACAGAATGAAAGAAAGGTTAAAAATCTGAGACAAAACACAGATGAAGAGAAACAGGTTAAATTAAGTTAAAAGAGATAGTGGACAAGCCTAAACTAAGGCTGAGCATTCATAACTAATAATAAGTCTCCATGTCATGATTGGGGACTGGTTGGAGACCAAAAAAAATGTCAGCTACACCAAACTAACAAATGTTTAACTTCTAACAAAATAGGATCAAGATGGAGAGGACTTCCGTGTGTTCGTTGGTGCTAGCAGCCTCTCGCTTTGTGTTCTGTAGCAAGGACTCTGTTCATTTGGAAAGGTGGCGTTTCGTCACAAAGGAACAAGGCTTTGGGCTGGACAGGAGGAGAACACTGCTGTGTTTGTATAAAATGTGTGACCAGGGGCAAGTCCATTCCATCTCATGAACAATGAATTTCCTTCACTGTAACAAGGAACCATTTCAACTTTCTGGTCGACTGTAGGACTGCAAATCCCAGCTTCTTAGATTCCCAGACGGGGGTCACAGAACTGAATGTGAGGTCACAAAAATTAGACAACAGAAGGATGTGCAAAAGCCAAAATTGTATCTGGAACCAAACATGTAACACATTCAGGGTGTTTCTTGTGGCACTCACCCATGTATCATGACACCTCACTGCAACCGTGGTTCTGAGCACATGGCATATACAACTTTTCACTGTGTATGCTGTTATGCCCAGCAGTGCCAAAGGATGCCTGAAACATCCTGGCTCAAATTTGATGGTAATGTTAGGAATTTCAGTGTTTTCTGCTCTTATGGAAAATGCTTAATTACAGAAAATGAAGACTTCCAATATTTTCTGTCATTCCTCAGCATGTATTAAAATTAGTGTATTTTGTTTGAATATTTCATTTTTAAAATTGCTGTTATTAGTTGCTTGAGTTTTATAAGAAGAATTGTTCAATGAATTTTGTTTTAGGATTAGGACAAAATTCCAATAACTTATGAAATGGCCCACACATAGCTTCTGCCGTTCTGTGCTACATATTTATATGAAATAGTACTCTCAGCATTCAGTTATAAAAAAATACCATCTCAGGGCTGAAAAGATGGCTGAGCAGTTAGAGTGTAGACTGTACTCTGGCCATCTCAATTTAGCTCCTGACATACATGCCATGCAGTGGTTCTCTAAGAGCTCACATCTACCTGCACCTCCAGCTCCAGAGGATCTGACACCTTAGGCCTCCATGGGCACCTGAACTCACATGCACACACCTCAGGCAACATGCAACATACACACATGTAATTAAAAAGAAAAAATCTGTAGTGCATAGCATTCCAACTTTGACCTGGAAGTGCCACCCTTGAGGCTCGGTAACTGTCACACCTACAAGGCAGGGCTGAGAGAGGACCTGAAGACCCAAGATCCTGGAGCCTGGACGCTGGAGCTAGACCGAGCAGAGTTCTCCAGAGAACACCGCCGGACTGCGCTACACTTTCCAGACCCTGTTACCTATCCTTCACTTGTAAGTTACCCTCAAAATAAACCTCCCTTTTAACCAAATGGAGTGGCCTTAATATTTAAACCAATTAAAATCTTTAAAAAAAATTGACCAACTCTGAAAAAAAAAAAAAAAAACAACAAAGATGCTTTGTGTCCTACAAGATCAAGTAATCAGCAGAGGTTTAATTTTTTCCTCAAAAATGAACAAGCACATCCATCTCTATTAGTATGCAATTTCCTCTTTAATAAACGGTAAAACTGTGTATACCAAATGATTGATTTAAAATAAAATTCTTTATGATTCATCATCAATACAAGTTTGAGTTATATACT
Source organism: Peromyscus leucopus (assembly GCF_004664715.2). Taxonomy (NCBI): domain Eukaryota; kingdom Metazoa; phylum Chordata; class Mammalia; order Rodentia; family Cricetidae; genus Peromyscus; species Peromyscus leucopus. The sequence goes on along the minus strand of NW_023505415.1, from coordinate 386,105 downwards.
TACAAAAGTGAAATCTTGTTCAACTGCCGACAGCCTGCTTTCAGAGTATTAACATATTTTTAAGAACATCTCAACTATTAAAATTTTACTTCCTTTTAAAGCGATTCTCAAAAGAAAGTGTCTATTAGGATTCACACTTGTGAACCTACTGGCTTGCTAAGGGATGATTGTAATGCTCACTTGATAAGGACTTATCTCCTCTCAGGAACTGAGGTCGGCTGAAGCAGTCCCGAACCTCCAGCCCACCGAGAGCAAAAGACAGGAGCAGCAGACGTACGTGACGGTCTAAAGCGGCATCCTCATCATCAGGGTTTCCACTCAGGAGGACAGAGAGCTAAGGAAGACAGTCTTGTCGTATTCCTCACTGAGGCATGAGGTACCAACTCAGGCTGGGAGTCATCTGGACTTTTAAAGTGCCTTCAAGGCAAGACTGGCATAGGGTCATCTCACAGGTGGCCTCAGTTTCCATAGTCACCATTGCCTTGGGCACTTCATGGATAACACACATCACGTGATCTCTGAGTACCGGGGTCTTAGGCACGGTCTGCAGTGTATGAAGAGAAGGAGGGCTCACGCGCACACACAGTATTTAAGAAGCCTCTGGAAGAGTCCATATGCAGATTCACCCCTGCAGGGCGTGGCTTGGCCACACGAGCTGCCTTAAGGGAGTCCCGAGGACACTTCCCTCTTACACAGCATGCGCTGGATTTTAAATGAACCAACAAACATCTAATTATTTATTTTCATGCCAAGAAGCTGGAAGTACTTAGAGCAACTGGCGCCATTCTGACAGTCATTGGAATTTAATTGACTGGGGGGAGCAGGATGCAGTGCAGTGCATGCAGTCTTAACAGGCTTTTAAAAAAAGTCTGGGGACTGTCTGGTGTGGCTGTGTGAGAAAACAACACCAGTCTCCAACAGGAGCCAACCAGAGCGCCTGGATTAGGAAAGAACTCTGTGACTACGACCTATAGACCACCTGCCTCTTTCTACTTCCCCCAAGGCTGTGTGCAGGAAAGGTAGACCATAAAGGGACAGGCAGAGCGAGAATTGCCAGGCAATGGTAGAATCAGGTGAACACCCTCCTTGGAGAAAGACGGCTCCACTACCAGTACACAGCAGGTACCATTCCTTCAATCTGAGATGGGTACTGTAAGGGAAGGTGAGAATCTCGTCCCTGTCAGGTTTGGGAAGGGTGACTGTGTTAGAGTTTTCGTCTGTGGAGATTTAATGCTGCTGGTGGCCTGGACCAACCCAGTTGTACCGGGCACCCAAGGTGTAAAAGGTTCAGTCAGCATCACACCTGACTTTGGCAGATACCCACTGTCTGAGTTAGGCTTTCTATTGCTGTGAAGAGACGCCATGACCACGGCAACTCTTACAAAGGAAAACATTTCACTGGAGTTGGCTTATAGTTCAGAGGTCCAGTTTTTCATCGTGGAGGGACATGGTGCTGTGCAGGCAGACATGGTGCTGGAGAAGTAGCTGAGAGTCCTACATTTTGCAGGCAACAGGAAGTGGTCTGAGGGTCACACTGAGCAAAGCTTGAGCAAAAGAGACCTCAAAGCCCCCATAGTGACACACTTCCTGCAACAAGGCCACTCCCTTTGGGGGAGTTTTCTTTCAAACCACCAACACCCGTGATGGTCTGTCTTCATGCTTCTCAAGTCCACACTGCCGTTAGGCTCTTTCTGAGGCAGGAGGATTTAATGGCATACACTATTACTATTACTCCCAGCAGGACCACAATCCAGGTCAGTTTCAGGACTCAGAGGCACAAAGAACTTCCAATGTGGGGGTAACATCCATGAACATTTTCTGAAAGAGTTGAAGAACTGGATGAAGTAACTCAAACTACCTTCCCAGGGTCTACAGCAGGAGAGTCATGGGGCTTACCCCCATGTGCTTCCCCAGTTAGATATTTATAGACTCCAGTTTCAGTGAAATTTGCAGAGGTGTGGTGATTAGTTGGAAGTTCTTTGTAAAAATCTCGGGGGGAGTGGGAGGGAAGGGATGCAAGTTCCATATGAGCCTATGTAGGAGCATGAAAAGAGGGAGAAAGACAATAGCAATCCTCTCAGCATCCAGAGCAGGGATGCTGGGGGCTGGTGGTGTAGAGGAAGCAAGAGGCTGTTTCTGGTCGACCTTCTGCCTTTTCTCCACCTACGTGTAAATGGAAACGTGCTAAAGAGACCTCAAGAGTCTCTCACATGTTTAAGGAAAACTGAAATTAATAATGAAAATGGTCTCAGCCTCAAGATTGCCTATTTATATTACAACCACAGAAAATGGAAGGTTTAATTCCAGCAGTTTGCAGCTTTCTGCCCAGATTGATGTCTGGCTACAGAACAAGAAGGGTTTTTTACAGCTTGGTGTTGAACTCAGAAGGGCCGATGGTGTAAATTGGCCAAGCATATCAAAGCCGAGAAGAAGAAAGCAAATGTCCAAGTCTCTGTGCTCTGAATCTAGCCATGGGTAATTTGCATAAAGCTTTTAAAAGTAACATTTACCCGGGCCCAACCTGATTTGACTACTTGTCTCGCTCACACAACCCTGGTGTCACCCCAGGCTGTCCACGTAAGGAGGGAAGGCCTTGTCTAGACACCAGGAAACGTCCACTGGTTGGCACGCTTCACTCTGCCGGACTTTTTAAAGATTCCAAACACCATCAGGATGTAGGCAATGGGTTTTTAATTATTACGCGTGGTATCGTCTCTTACAGATGCTCAGCGGGGCCAGGATGTGGTGCTGGAGGTCCAACAGCCAAGAGCGCCCTAGGTGGGACCGTGCGCGCCGCTGACACCTATTCCGGGTGCTTTTCGGGTTCGAGGGGGGCTCAACAGGTCATGCACGCCGGATGTGGCTGCGTTTCGTTACTTGAGGCGCCTGTGTGCGGTGGAGCAGTAGTCAAGGCTGGCGGCTGCCCGGGGCGAGCTGCAGGCCATTGCTCACCCGGGGTGCAAAGGGTTAAGTGCGGAGGCGCAGGAGCGGCGGGCCGGCGGGCGCGGGGCAACGCGCACTAGGCCCTGGAGGGCAAGCTCAGCCGCAGCCCCCGCGGGTGGATCCCCGCCCGGAGGCGGCGCGCGGGCCGCGGGGTGCACGCGCGCCGGGGCCGTGGGCGGCCGCCCAGCTCGCGCTCCTCCAAGCGCGGGGCGCACGCACGGGAGAGCGGCCGCTGCCAACCGGGGAGGTTGGCGCCGGAGCGGAGGAGCCCGGCGCGCTCCCGGCGGTGGGAAGGCGCGCAGGATCGCGGCGCTCGCTCTCACAGGTGCGTGGGGGGTTCGCCTGCGCTCCCCCGCTCCGCATCCACCCTGCCGGCGCTCGTACAGGTGCGCGCGAATGTTCGCACGCGCATGCGCGCCTGAGACACCCCACCACACCCCGGCCAGCCTGCGTGTCCTGGGCTCGGGTGGGCGCAGGGGTGGAGGGAGAGCGGCGAGCCACCAGCGTTGAGGTAGGGGGGCCGGGCGCGGCCTGCGGGATGCTGGGAGGATGGAGGGACCCCGGGATGGAAGGCAGGGGCGCTGCTCTTGGCGGGAGGTGGGGACTGGCGGGGGGCCGGTTCCTCCAAGGTAAGCACCGGGCGGGGCGTGGGAGGGCGGCAGGCGACAGTGAGTCGCCCGCGCGGGTCCCTCCCAGGCCTGGGTCTGGCCGCTCTTTCTGCCGCCTGCGGCGCAGGGTTCTTCCCTGGGGGGCCCAGGGACGCGGCACTAGCTCGAACTGTGGACATGGTTTGGTGCGCCTGGACCGAGGGCCTTATGCTGTCTATTCCCATTCGGCACGCTTAGTCTGCGGGGGTGTGTGTGGGGGGCCATGGCACAACCATACTTTTCGTTCCGGTGAGCCTCGGCTCGTGGAGCCAGATGGCGGGTCGGGATGCCCGGTGGCCTGCGCGGGTACGTGCCTGACAGCTCGGTGGGGAGGGGACGGAAGGAGGAAAGCGCGCTGCATTTAAATTAGGACCGTGCGGCCGCTCGCCTTCAGCCAGGCGAAGAGGCTGGCAATGGAGCCAGCCAGCCTTCCCGGAACCCTGCCAGCCCCGCTGCGCCGCGGGGACAGCCCCTCCGGGCGGTGGGGCAGATCCTGCAGAGTTAGTTCCTCTCCGTTGGCCCGCTGCACCTGTAGCGTTAGACAGGAAGGTTTCTCTCCAACACTATTTAGCTTTCCTAAAGTAACCTCCCTCCCGCCCCCTCCCCCGCCGCCGCCGCTAGTGTCTATTCCGGAGACAGGAAAAAGCACGTCATCCTGGTGAGCACTTTTACTTCCACTCAACCCACTCGGGAGCTTATCTTGAAGTTCCTTGGTTCTCCGTGGGTTCCCAGCACCCCACCACTTCCCACTGAATCGCAGTTACTCAGTCTCTAATTAGTAACCCGTGGCTGTCAATGGCGCTCTTAAGCCTTTCATCCTGAGCGGTTCCTATTATTAGAAACACCCCCCCCCCCCGCCGCCCTCAAGTCTTTTCTTGCCAGGCAGAAAGGAGCTTTCCCGGGTACCAGAGTTGCTGGGAGAAACCAGGGTCCCGCCCGCGCTGATTCACTTAGGTGCTCCAACGCTCCCTTCTGGTATAACTCAGCTAAGGCTCGGTGACAGCTTTTCACTGTCAGCTACAACGAGAAATGGCTCATCCTGTCATTAGAAAAAATACAGAGGGGGAAATGCTGGAAATATTTTGCTTACAGTACTACGGTCATCTCTGGCTTAGCCGAGGAGGGAGAAAGCATTAAATGCGCCTCTTTCTTTCCCCGCAACGCCATCTTGGGGCCACTAGCCCGAGAGGATGGAAGGTCTAAGATCTGTGGTTTGAGATCACATCACCACTTTGTTCCCGCTGTCGGTGGTCTCAGATGGCGCATGTTCCAGTACGGGTCACAACAGCATGAACAAAGAACGGGACAGCGTCTCTCTCCTTGCAGTACGCTTTCTGAGCCAAGCAGCTCTCCTTTGCAAGCCCTCCACGAAGCTCATATTTCAGATGTTTCCTAAACACCAACAGCATAGATTACTGTGTAATAACAGCTTGGTGCAGATCTGGATCCACTTAGGCAGTGGCAATGATTCTCTGGACCGCCCTGCATCTCGGCTATGGTCAGAACAGACTGTGTCAGCTGGGTATGGGGACTGCATGGAGCAGGACAGGCTGCTCCAGTGGAAACCAGCCAGCCTCCGGTGAGTCCCCTTAGTCCAGGGATGTCTGCCCTGTTCTGGAAGCCATGGGTTATTAGCTCACGATGGCCTTGAGTTTTAGCTTTTCTCTCCGGTTATACACTGAGAGTGTCAGTACCAACACGGTTTGTAGAGTATTTACAGCCAACAACTTTTAGATCGAATGCAAACTTCTAGGAGTTTATGTTTGGGGAACATTCTGGCTCCCGCTAGATGTCGTATCATAATTAAATATCGCCTTGGAAACCGAAGCTGCTTCAAGTCCTGAGTGCCGTTCAAATGGCTGAACACTCTTTTTTTTCAGTAGTGTTCACAGATGTCTGCTGTATGGTATAATCCTAGGAGCCAGGTACATCATTCTGTGCAACATGGCCTCATCTCCCTGCCTGTGCATCTTAGACTCGAAACAGTGAAAGTATGAAGCATGCCCTTTCAGTACTTTGTGAAAGCTCTGAAGGGGTGTGTACATCCCGTAAACATACATAATGAAGGCTCCTGGTGTGGCCAGGGGATTGGCATGGTGCCTCAGCAGGGACTTCATGTGCAAAGGCCCTGTAGTGTGAGACAGACCGCTAGGCAAGGCCAGAGAGGAGCCCTTGGAAAGTCTGTCTGTAACCTCAGTTCACATCCATCAATGAAGCGATACTGGAGGGTCGGATGGATTTGCATGTGGCTCAGTTTTACAGAATGGAGATCCTGAGTCAAAGGGAAATCCTGAAGTTGTCGGGTGTGGGTAAGATGTTGCATACATAAAAGGCTTGTAGGAGTGTTTGGGGTTATTGTTTTGGCTAAGAACCCTTAGAGCCATTACAGCTTTGGTGTCTGCCTTCACTGTGTTTGGGATCTCTGAGCCACATCCATCTTCTGCTTTTGCTGGTGATGTGGACATCTGCTTTTGGATGCAACGGTCAGCACCACTATTTGGAATGCTCATCTTCTGAGACTGCCCTTCACTTGCTTCCAACACCACAGAGTGTAGTCCTCAGTTCAAGCATCAAGACTCCTGTTCAGGTTCTCTGAGAAAACTTGATGGCTTAGACAATAGCATCCATTCATTTTGCTTGCCATCCTGCAGTCTCCGAGGTGGTATGTCTGCCAATCAGTGCCAGATGTGGCAGCCTGCAGCCAGGGCTTGAGTCACGGAAAGCTGCTGTTCTCTTCTGGCACGGCTGGCAGAGGCAGCTGGACTCTGAGTTACCTGTGTGTCAACTGGCTCCCCCGTGGATCATGGCTGTAGGGAGCATGTCCTAAGAAAGAGCCCATAGAAGCTGGACCACTTTTCCCGAGCCTTGAGTCACATAGTGTTGTTTTCATCACAGTCACAACCTGCCGATTGAAGGAAGAGAAACTCCACCACTCAGGGAACTGTGTCATCTCCTACCCAGGGAGAGCACTGAAGAAGTCCCATCTAAGAGGTGTCCTTGGAAAGCATCACTTGTCACAGCCAGACCTCCAACTGCTGCATTTAACACTACCCCCCCTGCCTCTTTGTGCCCCATGAGATGAGGGTCAAAAGTCTCAATACCTTACATCTCGTGGGTCAGGGTTTTTAAGTCATGTTTACCGGGTGAAGGAGCTGCCTTGAGCCCTTGCTACCATTGGAAGGCCTATGTACAAAGAGGGATGATGCTCGTCCTGCACCCACAGGTACCACAATGGCAGCACAGGGTCACTGTCGATCTTGTTAGTGTTCCGCAAACAGCCATGGGATGTGAGTGTGCAGGCGTGTGTGTGTGTGTGTGTGTGTGTGTGTGTGTGTGACGGGTGCTGTGACAAAATAACAAGAAATTAAGGGGAAAGGGACTTGTTCTGGCTCATGATCTGATACAGGGACCACATGGCAGGGAAGGCCGGTGGCGAGAACATGAGGTGGCAGTCAGGAGCAGGGAGGATGGATGGGCTTCCTTTTTCCTCTTTATTCAGCCCACTTTCAGGGCCGGTCTTCTCTTCAGAGGCGTCTTCTAGATGGTTCCAGTTCCAGTCAAATGGACAATGAAGAATCAGCACAACCCAGCCCCCACTGGTGGGGCAGCCCAGCAGGCACAGCCCTGGGTCTTGAGCAATAATTGTGGTTTCTTCTCACACGACTGACTCACAGTGAAGCTCGGTCCCAGTTATGGTTTGGGTATGAAGTGTCCCCTGAAAGGCTTGCGTGGGAGGCTTGGTTCCTGACGACACACGTACTTGGTCATTTGGAGGTTGACGCTGCCCTGTGCAAGCTCTCGTAGTGCTTGGTTCATTGTGAGTCCGGCCCTCACCTTTTGCCTTTTCTGGAGGCATCACTTACCCTCTGCTTTTGGTCAGGCCTGTCTGTGCCAGAAGCCGTGTAGACGGCCAGAGCTGTGTCCGTGGACTTCCCGATCCTCAGAGATACGTAACTTTCTTTGTTTTTATAAGTTTCCCAGTCTCGGGTGTTCAGTTACAATCACAGAAAATGATCACAATCACAGCAGGAAGAGCTGATGGTGCAACATGAGCCTGGAGGGTGAATTCTCTTTCCTCAGGCACCTCCATCTCTTTCTCTAAGCTCTGGACTGACCAGGTAAGGCCTACTCAGAGAATGGAGACATCTGGCTTTACCCAGTCTGCTGACTTTGTCTAAAAGGTGTTCCAGGTGACATATAGACTGGTGTTGGACCAAACATCTGGATAGTGTGGTACACCTACGTGGATGATAAAACTAACCATTTTCTCATCTCTTGGTGAGAAGGGGGATCTGAGAGGCTGGTAGGCCAGTGGCCCACAGCTATCCCAGACAGCCAGGTACAAGCTAGCAGTAGCTGAGTTCTGGCTCTCAAAGCTCTTCCTTCTCCTTGGCAATGTCTGCTCTTTGCAGCTAAGAGACTTTCTCTGCCTGTGTCCTGCCCCCGCAGTGCCTCCAGAGCCTAGGATGCTGTTTCATCCTGTACTGCATCTGTTCCCTTTAGCTGGAGCTGGCCACATCTCACCCCATCCAATTTCCAGTTGTCTCTAGTTTCCAGGGCTCTCTGGGGACCAGGCTGCTGGATAGAAGCTGCATCTGCACACCCCATCCGCACAAAGTGTTTCCTTTACTCAGACTTCCGCAAGGCTGCTGTGAATAAAATGCCGACAGTTCCCAAAAGTGCTGTGCTCTGCCGAGAAGGAACCACAGAGCCCCATGGTTCTCTTCCTTAACTTTTTTTTTTGGGGGGGGGGCTCAGTGAGGTATCATCACAGGAAACACAGAGCCGACACCTGCAGTAGACTTGCTAATATGGGAGTCTAACAGAGAAGGGTAAAGCAGCTTGGTCCACAAAACAAACAAAAGACTGGAGGAAAGGCAGGAGTGAGCCTTACCTGCCAGTACTTACCTCAGGGGTAACACGGGTTCAATTCCCCCAAAGCACATTGCAGCTATTTCCCAGAGAAGAGTCAACTAATGCTGCCTGTGAGAGGCGGGCTTCACGTCTAAGGTTAAACTGCACGAAGTGAGGTGGCAGAGAGATCTACTGTGTGAAAGGAGCCTGAGGGATCGAGGGCGGTTGTGCTTGTGTCCAATGAAACCAGCTAAATCAGAACCTTGGTGGCCAGACAAAGGCGCTCTGTGCTGCCGGAGCACATGTGACGATGGTAATTAGAAGGTTAGAGTCTTAATCGGAGTCACTGTTGCTGTGATGAAGCACCATGACCTAAAGCAACTTGGGGAGGAAAGGGGTTATTTGCTTACACTTCCATATCACTCTTCATCACTGAAGGAATTCAGGACAGGAACTCAAGCAGGGCAGGAACCTGGAGGCAGGAGCTGAGACAGAGGCCATGAAGGGTGCTGTTTGCTGACTTACTTCCCAGGGCTTGCTCAGTCTGTGTTCTTATAGAATCTAGGACCACCAGGCCAGGGCTGGGGCCCCTCCACCAATGATTAATTAAGAAAATGCTGTAGAGGCTTGCTGTACATCTCAGTTGAGACTCCCTCCTCTCAGATCACTGTAGCATGTGTCAAGCTGACATACAACTAGCCAGCACAAATAGCAACAACAATAATAAAGCCGAGATCAGTTTATCAGACAGGGCAGTGTTAAGTTGCCAAACTCACTTGTTCTTGGAGCCAGGTGTCATTTGTTTGGAAGGTTGATGGAGCATGTAGCCAGCATGGCGGGGTCTGTTTGGCTTGGAGGCCGTGGGTGCCCAGAGCTAGCAGAAACCTGCCTGAGACCCCTGCTTGCCTTGGTTAATTTCTGTGTCCTCCCCTCTCCAAGGAGAGGGACACCTGGAACTCTGGCCTCTTAAGACTTAGCCTGCTCCTTTCAACACAGTGTCTGTCTGCCTGCCTTCTCTGCTGCTAACTGATAAAGAATGAATAACTGATAAAGAATGATAAAGAAAGATTCTTAGGAGTGTCTAGAATATGTTCTCAGGACTGAGGAAAGCTCCTGTATAAAACGAAAAGTGCCTTTGTAAGACTCCTGTTGCAAAGGCCAGTCTAAGTGGCTGGTCCACTCTCCCGAGACCCCCTTACAGGGAAGGTGCTGATATCTATAGGAAGGCTACCCACAGAAGCTAGAAGGGTATTGGACCACCCATGTGACCTTTGGCCCCAAAGGGAGATAACCTAATTTCAGAGTCCCCTGGGACCCGTGCTGAGGTCGGATTACAGCCACTCCTTCCCTCGTCAGGACACTTGGACACTTGGAACGTTTCCTGCTCCCAGAGGATTTCAGCACTAGAGTGTGGGGAGAGGCCTCGCCAGTCACACAAGATGCTGCATCCTGTTCGAGGTGGTCAGGATGTCTTGCCAAGTACTGGTCCAAGCGGGAGTCCCCGAGAAAAGACTCTAGCAGGCCCGAGCACGGCAGCACATGGCGCGGACAGCTTTTGCCTTCCCCTTCTCTGCCATTCCCTCAACCTTCGTTAGCCTTTAGATTCCGGTCCTAAAGCTGGCCCCCACGGGCTGTTCCCTTATTTGGCCACTTCCTCCTCCTGAGGCTGACTACCAAGGTCCAGCTATCGAAGTATTGAAGTCAGCAACCAAAAGCCCCCTTTTGACCACCCTCATTAACATGCCAATTAAAGTTAAACCTCATCCTAACATGGGTTCCCCCTTTTCCTTCATAAACCACATGTAGACGTTTCCTATGGGCCACGTCTGTCTCCTCTATAGTAGCGGAGTGGTCCTTGTCTCTCCAGGGCAGATGTCTCCCCACCCCAATCTCTTACTCCTTTTTTCTTTTCTCTCGTCCTCTATCTCCCGTCTCTGTCTTTTATTCCCTGCCCTCTGGGGCAAATAAATCTCCTTTGTGCTGAGAACTTGGTCTTGGGGTGTCTTGTGCCGACTTTGAGGTCCTTTCATCCTGAATGTTCTACAGAGGCTACCTTCAAACCTGCGTGTTGGGAAAAAATGAAATAAAGATGAGTGTGTCAGCAACCATTGAGAAGTCGGTGTGATGGTGGTGAACGTGTCTGGAATGCACGGTTCCAAGCTCATCTCAGGGCCTAATTGTAGGCAGATTTTGCATCCGCAGGTGTCTCCACCTCTCGGAACCTGGGACAGGAAGTGGTCTTCTTGCTCTTACCCATCAGACCACAGGTTCTGATGCCCACTTCCACAGCAGTGGTTAAACTGTCAGTGAAAAGAACCCTGCTCATCTCTGCCCTGCTGCACGTCCAGTTAACCTAGTTAGTGGAGATGGTCACGTGACCAGCCTCGGGGGGGGGCCCACCCCGGTCTTCCTGTTCTCAGCATCATCGGTTCCCAGCCTCTTCTTCCTGACATCCAAACAGGAAGTTTGGACACGACCACTGTGATGAAAAGAATCCCGTTTTCTCTCTGGACCCGAAGCAGTTAACACTTGCTGTTGAGGCTGAGCAGGAAGTTCCAGTTCAATAATATCCTCTTTTTGAGAACGGAGCAGACAGTTTTTCATGATGCAGGCACAGTGGGTGAGGAGAGCGTGGAAGCTGGAGGCTGGCTGGGGGCTCCTGCCGGTTTAAGTTTGTCCGGGCCTTGTCATCTCCTGTGCTGACTAGAAGATGCAGGTGGACCTACCACCATGTGATCTTGTCCAAGCTTTAGCTTAATAAACCCAAGAGCCTAGAACTTTAGAGCTTACCCCCATGTGAGTGTTCATTTTGATTTCCTCTGTTTCATTTGCCTAGAACGTGAGCAACCGCCCAAGTCACTTACCCCCGTCATGCCCGTGCTGGTGTCAATCTTATTTTGTCTGGGATTTTGCACCTGCGTTTAGTGTAGGCCGGCTCCCTTCACTGAAAAGCCTGCCACTGAGCATTCAGAATAACAAATTATGAACGAAAAGACTTTGAACAGACACAAAATATCAAAGAAACAGAAAGGAGGCCCTCCGTTTCGTTCCTGAGACTGAACGTGTTGTTGTTGAGCCTTTGATGTTCACCCATCCTGAGAAGCCCAGCAGCGGGGAGCAGGAGAAATGCCCCCATACTTCATAAGTACATGCTGCACAAAGACCCGACTCACCTCCCTTCCTGTGTTTTCCACTTTATAAAAGACAGGCAGCGTGTGTGTGTATTTTAAAAAGCCTATCAATGGCATTATAGGGAAACATCTGCTAGATCTTCATAAAGTCGGAATCGTGTTTGTGGATTCACTTGGATTGGCCCGTGCAGATTTTAGCTCATTGATTTTAAGGTAAAGTTAGCAGTACTGTAAGTTAAGAATCAAAATCTTTTATCTTTTGTTCATATCTGAAAGGACAGACTAGTCAGGTTCCACCTGCACATCACTGCTCGGTTTAAATCTTTAAAAGCCACTCATAGTCCTCTTTGTGACCAAGGTGACAAACTCTGTGGCCACCCAAGATCTTGCTGCCCCCCTGGCTCCTGAGGTTTCTTACAGTCCATTGGCCACTCTCCTGTGGAAGTCAGTTCCACAGACTCACTCCTACAGGCCTTACCCCTGGAGTCTCCGCTGGCTTCAGCAGACATTTCATATTCTCAGGAGCATCACTTGCCTGGAAGTTAGATCTTATTATGACGTGCTATGTAGCACGAATCTTAAAAGGTCTTAGTAATAAAATCAAACCCGGAGCCAGGTATTGGGGTGAATGTTGGAAGATCAGAGAAGCAGAACAAGCCACAGCTTCCTTACCTCACCAGTTCCTCAGCTGATCCCGTTTCCTCAGACTGGAAGCATCTGTGTCCTCATCCAAATGGATCTCAACTGAACTGCTTCTTGAAAGCCTGAAAGCTTAACCAGCTCTAGTTCCTGGTCCTCACACCTTATATACCTTTCTGCTTCCTGCTGTCACTTCCTGGGATTAAAGGCTTGTGTCACCATGCCTGGCTGTTTCCAGTGTGGCTTTAAACTCACAGAGATCCAGGCAGATCTCTGCTTCTGGAATGCTAGGATTAAAGGTGTGTGTGCCACCATTTCCTGGCCTCTGTATCTACTGGCTTGTTCTGTTCTCTGACCCCAGATAAGTTTATTAGGGTGCACAATATTTCGGGAACACAATATCACCACAGTACTAGGTCTTGTGTCCACTCTTAGCTGGCGTATGATTCCATTTGAAGATGTGCCAGCTTAGTTTGTCTCCTGATACAGCTCCAGAGGGTGAGGATTAACTGATGTCTTGCCTCATCCAGGTACCCAGCCCTGTGTGCCCAGCACATGGTAGGTGCTCGTGTGTCTCTCTTAATGACTACCTGTAAGTATTTTCCAGCTCTGGGGGATCAGTCAGAACCTAAGTGGATGGTGAGAAAGCTGCAGATTCATTGGTCTCGATGGTCTGCCGTTTCTGACACTGGCACCTGTCGCAGGTGAAATGTTCGATTTGGACTTCGGACTCACAGAAGATTCCATAATCAGGCTGATTCAGGCAGTGCTAGGAACTGGATGTTATAGCTATAAATGTAAGATAGACTTACAGTTTGTATACCTTTTTCCCCAGGTCTCGGTGATTGTGGGTGTTCATGCTTTCTATTTCTCCAAGTCTCTAATTTCACTTGAGTCACCAGGAGGGGCAGACACTTGTGATTTCATAATATTCCATTTGTGTCTGGGCATATGTCCTCACAGAAGTCAGGGCACAGCTTGAGTCATCTGACCCTTGGATGCTTTGAGTGGACAAACATTTAATTTCAACCCTTTTCTGTCAGTACATCCAAGTCTGATCCATGAGTTGTTGCTGCCTTGTACAGAGATGGGGTGGATGGGGTTGCTCTACACACCTGGTTCGAATGCTCCATCCTTGGCAGGTCTTTATCCCCATCCACTTTCAAGTGTGTACTCTAGGTCTTCACATCAAGAAAAGATGCATCCTGTATGATGTGAAACTAATCAATTTCCTGTGTGTGTTTCAGAATAGTTGGATATAAAAACATCCACAACTGGGTGGAGGAAACGGACTGTTAACATCTATGATTTCATGACCCAGTGTCCAACTGGATTAGTAAAAATTTTAATCGCTCTACATGATACTTCAGATCTCCCTAAATAGCTCTCATCTGGTGATGGTCAGGGATCCCAGGGGGGGAATCCAGCCTCCTCTCTTATGCAGTGTGGCCTGACCCTAGCATCACAGTGCACATAGGGTAAAACCTGGGGGCTAGAGTATGTGACTGAGTGTAAACCTTTAAACACCTTGACCAGTGACTCAGTCCTGTTAGCTCACATGGGCTTGCTAACTTAAGGACTAGGAATGCCAAATGCCTCAGCTCTCCTCTCCAAGGCCACCTGTGACTGTGCAAGGGCAATAGTGTGGCCACTGCTGGGCTTCGTTTGTCTTTTGAGACTGTGCACCTAATATTTCTGAGCACAGAACACTTTTTTTGTGTGTGTGTCTTAAATCCAGACGAGGGTAGCTGCTCTGCTGCTCTTATGCATGGCTGTGATGGTGGCCACAGCTGTGGGAGCATGTCCAGATGTGTCCAGGTGGGATGCAGCTTACAGACCTCAGAATCCTGGCCAGATGAAGGTCTGGGACCTGACCAGTCCATTGTTCTCTCTTCTGTGATTTTCATTTCTTAGACTTTTTTTTTTTTTTTAACTTATGTGTTGAGATTTACACACACACACACACACACACACACACACACACACACACACAGGCCAGGGCAAGTTTTCCCTCAATTCCAGCAGTGATTGAGGAACATGAACTTAAAGAATAATACCATGGAGTATGAGCTTAAGGAATAAGAATTTTGGCTCACAGGAGAATGGAGATTCTAGACAAAGCTGCCTTCTCTGACATACACATCACATCTCTGCATGGCTACCATCCTGAGATGGTGGGCACACACTATCTCATGAGCTGCTCTAGCAGGGAAGGGTCTGATGGGTGGGAGAGAGAGATGAGTGTTAAGAGGAAACACATTGCCCTGTGCCTCATCTACTGGCACAGGGATCCGGTTGTAGTTTATTGGTAACTTGACTATGAATCAGGTAGACAGCAAAGACACCTTTCCAGAGACCCTGTGGTCCTGTAGGTGTGGGAGACACAACATGATGTGGGAGAGACAGGGAGGAGGTCTGTCTTATAAGTACTACATAATCATTGAAGTTTGCCTCAGGTTTGTAAGTCCATCAACAAACAAGTGAGCTGGCTGTAATGACCTGAAGGATTCTAACAACTGGCATTATAGATAGCAAAGCATGGCACTTAATTTTGAATAAACTGATAACCATATAGCCCAGTGTCCACAGTGGAAGCCACATACAATCTTTGTTTTTTTCATATAAATGGTAAACAGAAACTTAATATTGTTTAGATATTTTAAGGTCTAAGAAGGTCATATTTTACAGAGGAAATGCTATGTAAATTGTATTTAAAAGCCTGCTGTGGTGTATGATTTCCTGACTAGTTCAGAGGAGACTTTGCCTCTCATTCCCCTCCTCTGCCCTGGCACACTCCTTCCAGCAGTATTCTGGACAAACAGCCTCCCTGAGGAGAGTCTTGTCCTAAGGTCTGGAGCAGGCAGTGAGGCTTCCATGACTGCACCAGAACGGTGACAGCGCTCTGCAGGAGCCTCCGAGGATTCTCGCCGAGAGCTGACCACAGAGCAGGGAAATTTCCATTTGCACCTCCCTCCGTTTTGGTTTGGAATTCCATGAGATGGTCTTAGCAGAACCACAGCAGG
Organism: Peromyscus leucopus; assembly: GCF_004664715.2. Lineage (NCBI taxonomy): Eukaryota > Metazoa > Chordata > Mammalia > Rodentia > Cricetidae > Peromyscus > Peromyscus leucopus. Next base: position 370,868 of record NW_023505415.1, on the reverse strand, counting down.
TGGAGCCTTTCTGTATTCTATTTGCTTTAACTTCAGTAACTTCTTAAAGCTGGCGTGGTTTACAGTTAAGCTCTAACTTACGAACGTGGCTGTTTCAATTGTACAACTAACACTGCCTCCTGAAGACTGCTGTACACAAACATGCGCAGGAGGGGAGTGTGTTCACACCAGAGTCAGAAAGCTCAGGCATTCATTCCCACCAACAGGCTGTCCAGGAAGCCATCCCATTTTGTTAGTGAGGGCTTGTGTGTGGAAATGGGCGGGCTGCGCTGTGCTGTTTTCAGGTTAAGCTGCGGTAAGGGTGATAAGACCCAGTCTCCTTTAACGCCACCTCCCAAAGGCAAAGGACCCCTCCGTCTTGCTTCCTATGGGGAAGTTCGATACCTGCATCTCTTTTTTGAGCTGGGGAGCTGTGCAGCAGCCTGAGCTCCCAGTTCAGGTAACCAGATTTCTGAGTGTGACCCTGGCTTAATGCGGGGCAGCATTGATTGTCAGATTGCTCAGAACCTGTTCACCAGCTTCACAGAGGTGTGGTTGACGGGTTTTGCTGCAGGGGTGGGTGGGGTGCTACTGACTGTCACAGGTGACAGCAGAGCTCTTGCTGGAGGAGGGAGCAGAGTGGGCTACATGAGCTGTGTGCTCCATGCCATGCTCAGACCACAGGATCCGCCAACTCATTCCTGCCGTCTGTGCTGAGGTAGCATGGACATCGAGGAATTCAGTGGGACACCGTTAAAGCCATACTCTGGAAGTAAGTTCCAAAGTCATGTGGGTCATGTGTGTTGGGAGTAAGGCGATATAGGCTTAAGAACGCAGCAGGCATGCTTTTGGAGGTAGCTGAGTTTCCTTTTTCTGAGTGACTAGGAGCTGAGGCAGCTCCATCCCAGGTCTCCTGAACAGAGACAGGCCCCCAGGTGTGGGCCAGACCCCACTGCCTTAGCATAGCTTCAGCATGGAGACTCTGTTAGTTATGGGCACAGTAAAATGCTCACTTACTGCACGTTCTTTCAGGATTTAGGACCTTTAAATGGCCCAATCCCAAGCTGCCCTTTTAGAGTCTTCTGTTGCTTGGTTCTTCTCCCAGGCTGTGAACCAGGGAACCAGGTAGTTCTGAAACACTTCCCAAGTCAGAAGACATTCTAAAGGTGACAGTCTGCTGTCCCTCGTGGAGGCAGTGTGAAGAATGGGCCAACAGGAAAGCAGCTCAGTTTCTGTCTGATGCAGCAAGGTTTCCAGACATTTCCACACGAGACTTCAAAGCGTGTCCTGCTTCTGACTTCAGTTTCCCTCAGTGGCTAAGCCCGAGGAAAAGCTCTACAGCCCGTGGGGTCTGGGGTACCCGTCTCTCTGGTGTTTGCAGTCATCCTCACTCCTCATTGCTGGACCAACAAGTCCTTCTGATGCCTGGACTGACGGAGAGCTGGATGGAGGCTTCGTTGGGGGTGTCATAGGTCAACCAGCGGAGTCATGTCCTTTACCATCCTCCTTGGAGTCTCCTGACATGTGCCTGGCGAGCAAGGCTTCAGGTCCCCAGACTTCTCTAGCATCACCCTTCCTGAGGATCTTCCTGCAGTGCCATGGGCAGAGTGAACATGCCAAATGAAAAAGTTCTCGCATGGGGGGAACGGAATGTCTCCCAGTTCCATAATAAACTCGTCAGTGGCAAAGTGGCTTAAAGAACGGTGTGGGCGGGAGTGTGTACACTACATTCTTCTGTGTTTTTCTCTTCACTTATCAAACCCTGGCCAACACTGAGAGGTGAAGGATTTGGGGGCTTCCTACTTAAAGGTTTATAGTCCACTACCCTGGGTAAGTATGACAGCCGGGGCTTCCTCTGTGATGGTGAGAGCCTGCGAGGGTTTGTTATGTTTAGCAGATCAGAAAGCAGAAAAGTAGGTGGGAAAGAGATAATGGTCTAGAACCCTCAAGCCACAGTCAGACAGCTCCTAACGCACTATATCTAGATCCATGACTGTGGCCTAAAATCAAATTTATAACTTAAAACATGGGATTGGTTTTTGGGAGGGGTTAAATTGACGGCACAGGTCTCAGGCAGGAGCGCTGTCGATGACAACATCCTGTTGCAATGTCGAAGGTTGGGTATGCTTGTTACTTCAGGCATCCACAGCCCCTCAACAGTCCCCCCAAGAGCAGTGGGAAACACACTCAAACATAAGCCTGTGAGGGACAAGTTCCACTCAGCTTAGCAGCTTACTAATAGTGTGTGTGTGTGTGTGTGATGTGTGTGTGTGTGTGGTGTGTGTGTGTGTGTAGGTACGTGATGTGCAAGGAAAGTACCTGAATGTTACTTCTTGTCTTGGGAGGCAAGTGCTTCTCTACATTAGTACCAGCTCTTGAGCTGTCTCCGATGTTCTCGTTCCTATTCTTCTGAAGGCTAGAAAACTGGGCACACTGTCCTGCCCCCAAGTCCCCTCCAGCAAGGCAGGAATCCTTCACCAGTGGCTGCCAGCAGCAGGAGGACTCTGCCTAGGATTCTGCAGGGTCCTGACCCCCTCCCATACCTCTGCAGCTTTGCCTTGCTTTCTCCTTTACCGCTTCATGTGGGAAGAGACCGATTCCAATCATGACCACAGGTGGCAGGTGAGCCCCAGGATCGGATCTTGACTGAGGACGATTTAAATATTTGATGCATATTTGTTGTAATTGAGTAAGGTGGTTGTCCAGAAAAGCCAAGGGAGACTGCCAACACATTAAGTTAATGAGGTTTTTGTAGCCACACTGAGCTTCTCGACACACGGTCTTGCTTCTGAAGGTGCTTCTACTGGGTTTAAACTTGATGTTGATGGCTGGCGATGTCCAACTTAATGGAACTAGCCACGTGTTGGGTTACTTTACCATGGTCAGGCCTCTTTTTGGTGACACCTGTTTGCCTGAACTGGGCTCTTAGTCTTGTGCCGGGGTGGGGAGTGGGTGGGGATGGGATGGGGGTGGGGGGTGGGAGCTGAGTAATTATGTATTCCTCTCTCACCAAACTCCAGTGCTAATCAGACGTTTGGCCACCAGACCAGAGATACTAACTGCTGCTGATGGAGGGTCTGGAACATTTCACTCAGCGATGAAACTCAAATCTTCCACTTTCTTCTGTGAACAGGAGCAAGAATATGGAGAGCGATGTGGGCCCCTGACACCCCACAAAGGAAGCAGCAGAGGCAGGCTCCAGATGGCAAAGGAAGAAGGCCTGGGTGACACAGGAACTGCCGTTCAGACACCCACCCATAGGTGGAGTGGTTCCCTAAGTGGACAGCGTGGGTGCAGAGCTGCCACCCAGGACTCAGAGAGACACACCTTAGCTGAACTCGGGGCTGCACAGCTAGCTGGAGGCTCAAACAGAACTGAAGCCAAGGATTTCATTGTGGTCACAGCCCCTTAAGAGAGGATTTGCTGGTCCTGGGGCCACAGCGTTGTGAGGCAAGGTGACAGAGTGGGTTCACACAGAGTCAAATGAAGGGCATGCCTTGGCGGACCAGACTCATTTAACTCGGTTCTCCAGAGGGGCCGTACAAGAGAGCCGCAGCTCAGGGTTGGTTGTCGTCGGACGTGCAAACTGCAGCAGAACTTCCCTGGCACCAAGCTGGTTGGTTCACCTCCACCCCGACGGATAGAGCCAGAGCGGAGGATCCCGCGGTTCAAAAGTTCAGTGGAGTTGGGCGCGTCCTCCTCGCAGGAAGGAGAGTGGGAAGGGCAAGGTGGGGTGCGTGAACAGGGGGTGTGGGGTGGTGGAATATGTGAATCTGATTGGGCCAAGGAAAGGGTTGCTGCCAAAGACCCCAGGGCAACGATCGCTCAGCCTCCACATGTGTGACGCCTGAGCTGGTAGAGACGCACACAACCCAAACCCTCATGGAGAACTCTGTGGCGTCTTTCGTCCTCTACCCCGGACGGAGCCCGGGACTCCGAGAGAGGACAGCCTGCCGCTGCCACGAGGAGGAGGAGGGCGCTGCGTCCCCGGCGCAGACACCCTGCAGTCTCAGCTCGCTGTGTTTCAGCTCCGGGGACGACTCCCCGCCGCAGTCTTCGCGCCTCTGCCGCGGAGGGCGCCTGCTCGCCTCCTCCTCCTCATCGCAGCGACTTGCGTGTGGAGACGTGGAGTGCGCGGTCAGCAGCGCCGCCCGGAGTCCCCGGAGGAGTGCGCGCGCCCGAAGAGCCCGCGTCGCGGAGAGCCCCTTCCCGCCACGAGGACGCGCGTCCTGCGGAGTCTCTAGACGAGCTCGGGGAGCCGGTGCCGGTGCCGCCGGGTCGGGTCCGCGCACGGAAAACCCGACCTGGTCATCGAGGTGGCGGGTCGCCGGCTGCGGGCGCATAAGGCGGTGCTGGCGGCGCGCAGCGACTACTTCCGCGCGCGCGCGTCACGGACGTGCTGCGGGTGCAAGGCGTGAGCTTCACGGCCCTGCGGCTGCTGCTGGCCGACGTAGCGGGTGCATGGCGGGCGTGCGCCCGACAACGTGGCCGAGGTGGTGGCCGGCGCGCGCCGCCTCCAGCTGCCCGGCGCTGCGCGCGCGCCACCGATGCCATGGCGCCGCATTTGAGCCTGGACAATTGCTACGAGGTGCTGAGCGCAGGCAAGCGGCAGCGCTGAGCGAGCTGCGCGACGCCGCCTACCGCTTCATGAGCGACCACTACCTGGAGGTGCTGCGCGAGCCCGCCGTCTTCGGGCGCCTGTCCGGTGCCGCGCGATCTGCTGCTGCGGCGCCCCTGGGGTCGGGCCGCGCCAGCCTGCTGGCTGCCGCGCGGACCACCGGGGAGCGGCGGGCAGCCGTCGCAGCGCCCGTCGCGGAGTCGCGCGGGGACGCGGCCGTTTATTGCTACCCAGGCGGAGGCCGGGAGTGGCGCGAGCTGACGCGGCTGCCCGAGGGCGCACCAGCGCGTGGTTGCGGCCTCTGCGTGCTCTTCAACTACCTCTTCGTGGCGGGCGGTGTGGCTCCGCGGGTCCCGATGGCCGCGCGCGCCCGTCGGACCAGGTGTTTTGCTACAACCCGGCCACCGACTCCTGGAGTACCGTGCGGCCACTGCGGCAGGCGCGCTCGCAGGTGCAGCTGCTGGCCCTGGACGGCCACCTGTACGCCGTGGGCGGCGAGTGCCTGCTCAGCGTGGAGCGTTATGACCCGCGAGCGGACCGCTGGACCGCGGTAGCCCCTCTGCCCCGGGCGCCTTCGCAGTGGCCCACGAGGCTGCAACCTGCAACGGCGAGATCTACGTGTCCGGGGCTCGCTTGTTCTACCGCTGCTCAAGTACGATCCCCGGCGCGATGAGTGGCAGGAGTGCATGCCCAGCAGCGCAGCGAGAGCGCTCTGCTGACATGGTGGCCCTCGACGGCTTCTTTATCGCTTTGACCTGTGCGGGAGCCGCGGTGACGCTCAGCTGCGGCGGGTCCAGGTGGCGGGGTCGCGTCTTCCGCTACCTTGCTGGCCAAGCAATGGAGCCAGTGTGCTGTGCACCTGCGGCCCCCGGGCGCCCCATCGGGCCTGCAGCCCTTCCGCTGCGTCGCCCTGGACGGTACATCTACTGTGTGAGCGCGCGGGGACCTGGCGCTACGTGCCTTCTCAGGATACTGAGGCTGGCGGCGAAATGGGACCTGGTGGCAGCTTTGAGCCCGAACCTAGGATCCTCTCTGGATGTCCGGGGCGTACTGTTTCCATTTGTGTCAACCTGCCTGAGAAACCGGACCGCGGGGAGCAGGGTGCCGCGTAGGACAGGATCAGCTGGGCAGCTCCACCGTCCAGCAGCTGGGGGTTGTGTCTGTGCAAGTGGCTAGCCCCCCCCCAGTGGGGGGGAGGGCAAAGAGGGCGCAGGAAAGGAGGGAAGCTATCGATAGGGCAGGCTGCTGGCACAGTGCATCATGCCACAGCTTTGCGAGTAGAAGCTTGGCTGGCTGGGTCTGAAGACTTTTTTTGCAATGCTGTTTTAAGCCCGCTTTGCAGCGCTGGATTCTCTGTTGCTTCACTTGGTTAGTGAGGAGGTTGATGGCATAAAGTTCGGGAAGATGCAGGTAAACCGATGCCTAAGGGTAGAGGCCACGGATGAAGCCAGATGCAAGGGTGGACATAAGGTGTGATGAGGAGCCTGCCCAGTCCCTTCCTTCCTTACCGGTGACTGCAAGGTTCTCAAGCTGAACGGGGTCCTAGAGCAGGCCAGGCATCAATCAACTGCGGGGGGGGGGTGGTTGCATCCCACACTGAGATTTAAAACCATAACTTCTAAGATCTACACGACCTGCAAAGTTCACAGTGTGAGGTGTAACTTGAAAGAGTAATGCGTCAAGTACTGAGGGTGAATCTTTGTTGACCAACATGGTTTCTAATTGCAAAACATACTGTGTCCAACCACAGACATACAACCAGGCCTGTGTTTTGGAGCGGAGGCATGCTTTGAGGCAACTGTGTAGAGGATGTTATTAGCGAGAGTGGTCATTTATCTTTGCTTAGATTTGAAGTCTTTGGTGAGGACATGCTATCCGGCAGCATGCTAAATGGGAAAGCATGGCCAGCAAGGGAGTCTTCTTACTGGAAGGACCCTAGGATGCCAGCTCTGCATGCTCCCCCACTTCCCCGTTTTAGAATGAACTAGGGCAAGCTTTCCCCACTGAAACAAGTTAGAGTCATGTGTTGATGGTTGCACGGTTTGAACTCTCCGCTTGGTTATGTTTTGACCATGTCTTCTGTGATGCTGATGAGGGGGATGAACTGAGAACCATCTCCCAAGAAAGTGTAGGAGAGTGATATGCTAAGGAGTAGGACAAGGAGAAATACATGTGTTTTGAATGTAGTTTAGCAAGTAAGTGACATTTATCTAACTTCCAAAATACCCTCATAGAGTTGAAAGGAGACTCATACTCAGAGAAGGTTGCAAGGACCAAAACCACATCATTTCTCTCGTGTGTTAGGATGTCGGATATTTTGAGTATATATGGGCAAGGCTTCCTATTTATTAAGACGTTAGGGACAAAAATGCATGCCCAAAATAACTGGTTCAGATTCCACATCTAGCCCATTGTTTTATTACAACAGGGTCCCTACACGTTGAGAGTTTCTAGAACATACATAGAGGAAGCTCCACATACACCATGTCATCTCCATAGAAGTCGGTGGTTAGCTGGGAAATAGGTCAGACTTTAAGAGTCTGCTCTGAAAGGTCACCGTGAAGTGTGTTTAGAAACAATCCGCGTGGTTATTCTGTATGACCCAGGGAATGGAGTTTAAGATTCTGTTTGTGTGTTCCAGTCGCTTTGTGCTTGCTCGTGATTACTCATAAACCAAGAAAATGTCTTAGCAACTTGGTTAATCATCTTAGGAAAGAAAAACAGATTTCTTATGGCCTGGTTTTATTGGTCTGTCTTAAAGGTGTCCTGGAGAAGGTCTGCAGATGAGCAAAGTGAAGTGATGTTTAGAGAGATACATCGCTCTGGAGTTCTGTTTCTGTTGCTAGTACTTTTGTATGAAACTGGTCCTATTTTCCATTCCTTAAGTACCAAACTTACTAAATACTGTTAAGTAGCTTTTTCTCGGAAGTCATTCCTCTGACGTTCACTTTTGAAATCTGGCCTCTTGAGTGACATGTCCCCGGAGAGGACAGATGTACACCAGACAGGAGTCTTCCTGTGAGGACTGGCAGCTATTGTGCCCCACAGAACACAAACAAAACCCAAGGAAGTCAAAAGGGTATATGTATTAATTTGTGAGCCGTGAAAGGAAAATTAGTTCATTAATCACAAATAGATGTGTGGCCAACAACCCATTTTTAGGGAACATATATTTTATATCCTGTTTTTAAATAGTGACCCCATATGAAAACGTACTACAGGCCCTGGCACGTCTTAGCAACCATGCATTTTGTTCTTGGGACTGGGAAGACCTACTACCCATCTGTCTTAGAGTCATTTCATGTTGACATAAGCAACTTAAAGGAGAGAGAGAGCTTATTCTGAGCTCAGAGTTCAGGTTACAGTCCTCATGCTGTGGAAGTCACGGGGCAGGACCTTGAGGAGCAGGTTATATTGATCTGCAGTCAAGGGACAGCGTTGAATGCCCTTTACCGCCCAGCTCCCTTTCTCCATGTAAACATTCCAGGACCCAGTCAGGAAACAGTGTGACCCATAGTGAGCAGCTCTCTCCATTTCAATTAATGCAATCAAGGTAACTCCCAGGCATGCTTAGAGGCCCATCTTCCAGGTGATTCTAGAGCTTGTCAGTAAACATGACCTTTGTGCCCCCCACCCCCACCCCCACAAACAGACATGAACTCTATAAGGTATCTGGTTTGGTAGTAAGGGGAGCAGGCATCTCTGGGATGTGCCTCCGGTGTGTGTGAACCAGGGTAGGTCCTTTTGTGTTCTACAGGCCGGTCACACTCTGCATCTAACTCCACCTAAGGGATGGTTGGTGTGAGCACAGATAAGGCTATCAGTTAAGAGTCAAATAAGGCATTTGTGACACCCGTTTTACAATCTCAGGACATTAACCCTTGCACACCGACATCCCGAGTGTTCTAGAGAACAGTGCTGCGTCAAGAGGAAAATGATTAACACACAGAAAGGATTGACCTTTTGTTTGGTTGATGGGTAATTACATTTGTATTGCCAGGGTTCATTTGGGATCCTAGGCAACGAGCTAATGTTTCTTGTTTTCTTTCTGTTTTGTACTTTGGCATGGGTCAAGCCCACCTCTAGCACAGACTCTTGGCAGCTTCGTGGACTTGGAATGTGGTGATTCGGTTTCTAAGGATAGGATGGCAGGAGTTTCTTTTACTCTATGAAAATGAATATTGTGGAAATTTTGCTGGCTGTTTATAACTTCTTACCTGTATTGGTTTTGCTATGTCGGGAAAAAAACAAAACAAAAAAACAAAACAATGAACAGTGATCTCTAGTGATCCAGTGGTGCCTGCACCAGCTGTTAGCAGACTTTCTCCAGGGTTGAAGCTGAATGCTCCGAGGGTCTGATGAAGTCAAGGTGAGTCAGGGCGTGACCATCCGGAGTGTCTTAGTGGCCGACGGGGGCCAAAGCGCTTTCTGGTGTTGTGTTAGTTCAGATGCCTTCTCTAGCTTACAGTCAGTTTTCATTTTTTGATTCTCAAAAATGTCCAATGTCCCCGTTTCTTCTGTGATTTTAGTCACCGGGAAGTAATGACCCACGCTAAAAAGTGGAACTGTGCCAGCTCTCTAGCTGCGTCTGCCTTTATCCAAGCTGCCATGCCGTTTATGCTCTGTCACATCCGTGAAGAGGGCTGTGCTGGAGACGCTGAAGAACCTGGCAGGAAACTGGTCCCGGCAGCCGCTTCACGTGGCTTGGTGGACCGGTGTGGGTTGAAGAAAAAGTCTAGGTGTATTCTAACGTGAGACTGCGGCCACCACCACCCGGCCCCCCACCATGCTTGGTAAAGCTCTGACCAGTACCTACTAAGTTCGCACATGCTGCCATTTAGTCAAGATCTGCACATGTTTAAGGGACAGCCAGGCCAGCTGTTACTGGGTATATAGTGACTGTGCTAACGCTTGAGTTTTATCCTAGGCATAAATACTGTAAATCCTTTATGTTTGCCACCTACGCCAAGACGAAATAAACCATGTGGAAACTGCCGGCGCTTCCGAAATTTTTGCTGTGTTTGCTTTTCCCCTGAGCCCAGAAATGGCAGCTGTGGTGTGTCCCATCATAACGGATTCTAAAAATGAGTCTTGAGAGACCTAGGGTTAGTATCACGGCAGCCAGCTTCCAAGGATGCTGAGGTCTCTTTCTCTCAGTCAGCCTCAGGATGTTCATGACCTCCATCTCTATACTTGTCCTCATCGCTAGCCAGGTCACAGCCAGGTCCTGCCCTGGAGGATGGGGTTATGGAGCCATGAGGGCTGGGTGTGGAATCATGAGGTTCACACAGCTGCCAGAACCAAGAAGTGGTCACTGCATGCCACGGGTGGGTGGGTGGGGTGGGGTGGCTGGGAATCCAGGACAGAGTGAGAGTGAGCCAAGCCAGGCCTTTGCTGTGGCTCCTGTAGGGGACAGGCAGAGCTGAGCAGACTACTCATTGTTGGCAGGTGTGACTGTTCTGGGTTCTGGCTTTGGGGTTCCTCTCCAGCTCCTTGGCTCTGTCTGGCCTTTGGGATCCTCTTTGATTCTCTGGCTCTGGGCAGTTCAGAGCATGGGGAGCATAGTTTTGCATCTGAAAGTCAGAGAAGGGTGTGGCTCTGTTGTCTGAGGGACGTGCTAGCCAAACCCTGTGCTGCTGTTCCTAGGAACTGACTGATTCGGGGGAAGGGGTGTCTCTCCCCAGCAGCAAGCTCTAGCATGCCAACACATCTTGAGACAGAAAACACAAGATAAGTCACATCAGCCAACCACACCTCTTGGAGAGGGTTCACGGGGAACTGGAGATATCTTGACATTCCATTCTCCCTATGAGCACCACCTGATTTGACTGGGATTCCACAGTGTATTGGGACTGGGGGCCTCCTACACATCACATGGCTTCCTGCCATCCCCAGAAAACTCAAATAAACCAGAACAGGCTCAGCAGCTGAGAAGAGGAGACCCCACTGAACAGAGCGGACCCAGATGAGCTGAGGAGAACCAGATGAGCTGAGGAGAACCAGATGTGCAGAGCAGACCCAACTGAACACAGGACCTGGGGAAGCACGGACGACTCCTAAGAGCTTGGGACACCCAGATGCGTGGGTATTGCCTACTTGACTTGGGTAGTAAGAAGTTTGGGGTTGGCTTGGGAGGCAATTAAATCAGGTGAACTTAGCCAGTCCTGGACAGAGGCCACTGAAGGGACTCTAGCCAACCTGAGCATGGCAAACATGGCTCTGGCAGGCCTTGCCCTTCTCCCCATCCCCCCTGCCTTGCTAAAAACACTTAGATTATATTCCTGAAGCTAGCCTCCAAGGTGTATTCCCTTATTTGGCCACTTCCTCTTCCTGAGGCTGCTCTCTTTTGTCCTGAGAACTTGGTCTTGGTGTGTCCTGAGCTGATACTGGTCCCTTCAGCCCCTGGGAAGGGAAGCCCAAAGTATTGAAGTCCAGCAATCAAAAGCCCCTTTTGACCACCCTCATTAACATGCCCAATTAAAATTAAACAATCAATCAAAATTAAACACCTCATCCTAACATGGGGTTTCCCTTTTACCTTATGAACTGCCATGTGCCTATGGCCATGCCTGTCTCCTCTCTATTCAGAGGCAGCCTTTGTCCCTCCCAGGACAAATATCTCCCCTCTCCTTTCTTCCCTTTTCTTTTCTCCTCATCTTCTATCTCCCGTCTTTGTCTCTTATTTTCTGCCCTTTGTCCTTCTGGGGCAAATAAATCTCTTTTGTCCTGAGAACTTGGTCTTGGTGTGTCCTGAGCTGATACTGGTCCCTTCAGCCCCTGGGAAGGGAAGCCCAAATCCTTGAGGGCCACAAAGCATGCTCTTTGGAGGGGCAGACCCAGGGTAGCCTAGCATGGAGGGAGGGACTCCCTATTCCTCCTCTGTAGGGGGAAAAGCTGGCATATGACTGATGTTCTCCTACTGGAGAGGGGTGTAAGCCTTGGACCCTAGGAGAATATTCTTGCTCTTAGGGACAGCCAAGTTTCCAGTGTGTGTGTGTGTGTGTGTGTGTTGTGTGTGTGTGTGTGTGTGTGTGTGTGTGTGATGGGAGGGGATGTCCAGATTCTGCTGGAACTTTGAGGACACCCACACACTATGTGTTTGTCTTAGGATCTGGACTATGAGAATGTTAAAACACAAAATTCTAAATACAAAGTTCCAGGGTTTTGAAGGCCCGTGAGCCTGGACTCCGGTATATTTTCTGGGCTCTGGTCCTGCTCCTTTATATCAGACATGGATAAAAAAAACAATGAATCACTCTTTCTGTATCTGCTTCCTGCTCCTTATGTTCAAGATGACATTTGGGTATTTAGGCAATGGTTCAGTGCTTGCCTTGCAAACACAAGACCTGGTTCCATCATCAGATTGAACCTAAAAACCCGGGTGTGGTAATATGTGCTTGTAATCCAAGAAATGGGAAGGTGGAAACAGGTGGAGCTCCATGCCTAGTGGCTAGCCAGCCTAGCTTACTTGGTGAGCTCCAGGCTGGCGAGACAATGCATCAAAAAGCTGAGTTAGGTAGTTAGTGCCTGAGGACCCACAGTAATGGTTTTCACTGTTGTGGTTGTCCTCTGGCCTCCACATGCTTGAGCACGTGTGTACATTCACACCTAAACATAGGCGTGCACACACACACACACACACACACACTAGCTGGCTCTAGCTGGCCCTGCCCACCTCCCACTCAGCTCCTTGTCCTATGTATTTGATGTGAAGTGGTGTCAACGTGGCCAGAGGACTTATGCCTCTTTCTAGATGGGGCACCTGCTCCTAAGTAAGCTCTACAGTGAGAGGTGAAGCCTAGACATGCTCACTGACTGTGGCAAAGCCACGGCCCGGAGAACACTGCCAACAACCCAGAAGGAAGAAGGAAAGCTGGTGTCTTAAATTCCCACCTCGTCTTTTCATGGCTGGATTGCGATTTTTCTTTCCAGGGCTGAAAACTACTGCTCCGCTGTCTGGATATGCCACGGTTTGCCTGTTCACCTCCTGAAGAGTGTCTTGGTTGCTTCTAAGGTTTTTAGAATTATGAGTAAAACAGTCACATATGGGTTTCTACATGAACACACTTTCAGTTTATGTTCCTTTGAGACCAACTCCAACACATTGTATTGTGTACTTGATGATACTCTCATTTCCTGCATACGGTTCAATGGCTTCTGTCCAAATGTATTTACATCCAAATGCGTGTCCATGTACTCAGAGAATCAGACAAAGAGTGGTGGTGCATGTCTCTAATCCTAGCACTTGGGAGGCTGAGGCGGGAGGATTGCCATGAGTTTGAGGCCAGGCTGGGATATATAATAGATATCTTGTCAACCTGGGGTTATGGGCAGGGGGATGGCCACATCTGTTGCTTGGTCTGAGGTGTGACCGGCAGGGCTCCACAGTCCAAATCTCCTTCCATTCATGACTACAATGTTGAGGTTTGTGATCCTGGGATGGTTCTCAGGTCACTGTCTGACCTTAGCCTGTCTCTGATGGCTGAGGTGGTGTACAGTTCTATCCTTCAATCAGAACAGCATCTATTGTCCTAAGACCAGCTGGGTCTGCTTGCAAAAGATCATCACAGCTGTGCATATCGACTGTCGACATCCTCCTAGAATGAGAGGGACGGAGGATTATTGGACCCTCACTTGAGTGTACCACCCATTCCTCCCAGCCAGTTGTATGCAAGGTTGCCTTAATTGCATGTGACCTCAGGCTCTTGAGGAGAGCCTGGAGCATAGAGCTGGGAAGATGAGGGGAAGGGGGGGGTTCTATTTAAGCAGCCACAAGGGAAGCCATCATTCATTCTGGGGGCAGACCTTCCAGCATGGCTCTTTCAGGGTCACCTACACTCTGTTAATGAGCCTAATGAACTCATTGGTTCCCTAGGTTGAACTTGGGTGCAACGGACCTTTGAAGGAGGGGGGAGGCATTGGTTAACACCCCCCCCCTTGAAAAAATTCATCAGACACTTGGGGCAGCGGAGGCAGGGCTGAGGAGTCCCGTTGCAAGGGTCCCTCTGCGGGGTGGGCTGTTGTCCCAGCAGGGGCTTTTGATGTGTGTGGAACCAGTGATGGCGACTGAGGACACCTAGGCCAGGCTCTTACAGACTTCACTGCCTGAGCTACAAAGCCTGTAAGAAGCTCATGGGCGCACTCCCCACTCACACACCTGTCTTGGCATGGGTGCCCAGGGCATGTGTGTTGTAGATACCATGATGTAAACTGTCCGAGGACCTGGGCAAGCCTTCTGGGGAGGTCCCTGTGACCTTGGACATGAAGCCGCTTAAGTCCACCATGTAATACCGTCCCCAGGCTCCTGTGTGGAGCGCGCCACCCCCAGGGCACCACCGAGACCAGAACACACCCTCCCATTCTTGCTTCTGTGCCTCCCCAGAGGAAAGTATGCGTTTCTGTCCCCCTACAGGAGCCCTGTGTGACCTGCCCAGGAATATCTCTGTGTCTCTTTCATGAATGTTTTCCGCTCATGCGTAGTTACTTGTAGGTTTCAGAGAGTCCCAGTTTGTTACTTTAGGGATTTTAAAAAATATACCCTTTATTGGCCAGCTAGCATTTTTTTTTTTAAATGTGTAGTTTTTCAAGACAGGGTTTCCCTGTGTAGCCCTGGCTGTCTTGGAACTCACTCTGTAGACCAGGCTGGCCTTGAACTCAGAGAGCCATCTACCTCTGCCGCCCGAGTGCTGGGATTAAAGGAATTCAAGGCATGTGCCACCACTGCCCAGCCCTCACTTAAAAAAATATTTTAAGTTAACATTTTTTCATATGTCTGAGTGTTTGGACTGCACATATTTTTGTGTACCACGTGCATGATGGATGATGACTGGTGCCCATGAAGACCCCAAGATGACATAGGATCTCTTGGAACTGGAGTTTCAGATGGTTTCAAACCACCAGGTGGGTACTAGGAATCAAACCCAGGTCCTTTGGGAGAGCAACCAGTGCTCTTAACTGCTGAGCCATCTCGCCAGCCACCAGTAGTTTCTTTTTCTTGTTTATCAAATCTATTCAGCCTTTCCCTAATAGTTTCTTATTTGGGGGTTAATTTTTAACAGTTTAGATATTTAATATTTGTTAATAGTACTATATAAACTCTTCATATATTGTAAGGACTCTTATAAAAGGAAACAATGTATTTTGTATAAGAAGCTTCTAAATGTGTTCTTTAAAACCTCAATTGCAACCGGGCGTTGGTGGCGCACGCCTTTTAATCCCAGCACTCGGGAGGCAGAGCCAGGTGGATCTCTGTGAGTTCGAGGCCAGCCTGGGCTACCAAATGAGCTCCAGAAAAGGCGCAAAGCTACACGGAGAAACCCTGTCTCGAAAAAAAAACAAAACAAACAAAAACAAAAAAAAAACCTCAATTGCGCGTGAGGTGGTGGCAGCAGTGGTGGCACACGCCTTTAATCCCAGCACTAGGGAGGCAGAGCCAGGAGGATCTCTGCGAGTTCGAGGCCAGCCTGGTCTACAGAGCGAGATCCAGGAGAGGCACCAAGACTACACAGAGAAACCCTGCCTCGAAAGACAAACAAACAAAAAAGTTAAATTGCATTTTATTTATTGTGTGAGATGAGGGTCACATTTGTGCCATGCAGTGCATGTGGAGGTCAGAGGGCAGCTCGGGGGAGTTGGTTCTTTCCGCCACGGGATTGAACTCAGGTGGTCAGCCTCGGTGGCAAGTGCCCTCCCTTACCAGCTGAGCCGTCTCCCCAGCCCACGTGCTCCCTTAATAGAAATGGGTGCATGTAAGACCATGTCCGGAAATGACCCGAACAAGGTCCTGATACAGAGTGGCGCTCAGGTGCAGGAGTGAGCAGAGGAGGTGACAGGAGGGATGCAGGTGACCTGGTCAGACCCAGACCTAGATCAAGACCTAGTGACGATGAACAGGGAGTGCCAGCCCTCCAGACACTGCAGCCGTGAGTGAGCCGCCCGCAGTTAGTAACTGCAGAGCCCCTCCTGAGCACACGGACTGCAGCGCCTCCGTTCTCACACAATTCAGGAGTACGTGGTAGCCTAGAAAAGAACTGCACGCATTAAAACTGGGTAGCTATTACGTGGTGACTGACCAAGTCTCTGGGATGTGATCTCGTAAAGGATCATCACAGATTCACCCTCAAGCCCCCCCCCCCCCCCTGCTCTCGTCAAGACCTCTGGACCTCCTCACCCTCCAGATGAGGGCTGGAGGAGTGTGGACAGCTTGACCCTTGGAAAACCGCGGAGCAGAGTAAGCGGCTCATCTGGAGAAAGCTGGGATCGGGGAGATGAACTCTCAGGGGTGCCCAAGCTTCTGACACCGTGAAAGACCGGGCCACCTTCGAGGTTTGAGCTCAAGAATGTCAAGAGCGCACTGAGTTATAGAAATCAGTTTACAGACTGGAGAGGTGGCTTCATCAATGAAGGGCTTGCCATGGAAACGTGGGGACACAAGTTTGGATCGCCAGTACCTGTGTAAAAGCCAGGTGGGCGGTGCGCATCACAGTGCTGGGCGGTGTGCACCACGGAGCTGGGGAGATCCAGAGCTCGCTGGCAGCCAGCATAGCTGAATTCATCTCTCAGTGAAAGATTGTGTCTTAAAAAATAAGGTGGTGACACAACTCAGGGTGAAGCAATTGCCATTGAATGACGAAAGCTTATGGACTGAGTCCAGGCCCTGGAACCTACGTAAAGGAGAGAACCAATTCCACAAAGTTGCCCTCTGACTGCTATATACTCATCAAACACACACACACACACACACACACACACCACACACAAAAATAGTAATAAAATATTAAATATTAAAAATGGAAACTTTAAAAAGGGCGGAGAGTGATCAATGGACACCCAAGGTCAACCTCTGGCCTCTACATGTATACACACACACACACACACACACACACACACACACACACACACACAATGCACCCATACAAAATACGTCTATTCAACACACATACAATACAAAACAGACAAACACACAAAATGAGAAACCCAAATCTCATTCATCATCAGCAAGCTTACCATTTTGTGTGGAGCTGTGTTCATAGCTATTCTGGGGCACCTGGCTGCAAGTTGGACCTGGCCGCCGAGTACATGTGTCTTCCTGAATTCCATATTAACCTTGGTTGTACAGCCTTACAGCATCGTTCTGTCCTGCCTTCATGGCATAATTATTATCTAACATATGGAGCAGTAAGTCTGTAAACCTAAAAATAACTCCCTCAAAGGATATCCTGGGAACTATGAGGTCAAGAGCTGAACAGTGACCCCCCTGCTGCTGCTAACATTTACTTGTAAAAGGCTACTTGACCTTTGAGTCTTATAGGAAGGAAGCCTGTGCTGTCCCCCCCCCCCCCATCTTGAGACAGGGTTTCTCTTTGCAGCCTACGCTGTCCTGGAACTCGCTCTGTAGACCAGGCTGGCCTTGAACAGAGATCTGCCTGCCTCTGCCTCCCAGTGCTGGGATTAAAGGTGTGCGCCGCCGCCGACTAGCTTTCCAGTCAGCTTCTCTTTTGTGTGATGCAGACCTTGGCCCTGAAACCCTGTATTTTACACCCCACTTCCACCAGTGCTCTGGCAGCCCAGTGCAGGAACCCACCGCATGGGTGGTAAGCAACAGCAGACCAGGTGTGTGCAGGTCACTACAGGACTCAGTATCCCTGAGTATCCACCCCAACCCCGGCAGCGGCTGGCTCAGGACCTGTGGCTCGAAAGCAGCTTAGCTGAGGAAATCTGCTTCTTCTTTGTACTTTTCCTGCTGTCCTGCCCCGACCCCCCCCGCCCCACCCATGTTCCCAGCTCCCTTTCCTTCCACGGTTTAGCCTGACATCACTGAGCCCGGGCACACTCTGTACACAGGCCACTTTCTTTGGTAGGTCTTGTGTGTCACAGTTTACCCTCTGTCCAACTGAGAACAGAAAATCAGCAGAGAAGTGCCCATTGTCCTGTGCCGTGGGGAGGACAGTGAAGGCTGCTGGGTGGACAAATGCTCTTCTCTGGCTGGCCCTCCAATCGGATTTCCTCTGGTTCCCCCTGCTCTGGCCGGATGTCATTGTGGGGCAGATTAAGAGTCTCAGTGGCATCGCTTCTCGGCCTTTTGGCTAAGATCAAGTGAAGAGTCTCAGTGGTTTCTCCAGAAGGCCCTTATGGAGAAAGTGAGTGGTTGTCGTGATGATTACCTACACTGTCATGAACAGTTGGGTGGGGGGCACTTTCTTTTTTCTTTTCTTTTTTTAAGTTTTTGGGAGTTCTGTTCAAAAGAAGGCCAAGGCTGAGAGCTAACAAAACCGGACCTGGATCCTCAGGTCTTTCCATGACCTCACCCTGAGAACAAGTGTCCCTTGCCTGCTCCCCATGCTCTGTCTTTATCTCTCCATTGCTGGTGATCCTTGGCTCTGCCTTTAAACTCTCTCTGTCTCCTTCTTCGGTCCAATTCAAATGATTTTCTGTCAGAGGTTTGGGTTCTGTGAATGGATGGACGATGTAAAAGCATCAAGGCAAGTCATGATTGACATCAGTCCTTGAGTGTGGGAGAGGAAGAGAGACCCAGGAGTGTGGGATGCGGACAGGAGAGCTCTAGTGGAATGTGTCTCCAAGGAGCCCCACCCGGCCTGGGACATCAACAGCTGGCTCCATCTGCTTTACTCAGATGCAGTAAGCAGGCTAGCGGAGCTGACGGCCCTAACTCCCACATGCCAGAGGCTCATGGGTTGCAAGCCGGAGAGGCTCACAGCTCTGATTCCTCAGCCCGGGCTTACAACCCCAAGCTTTCCAAGCTAGGAACTATCAGCTCTCCATGCTCAGGGCCAAGCAAGCTTTCGGCTTTTGATGATGGCTCTCTAGCTTTGGGTGCCAGGACCCTTGGCTCTTAGCGGCTCGTGTTCCAGCCCCCAGACTTCAGGTGTTCGAGGCTTGGCGCTCTACCCTCGGAAGCTCCCTGGAGCTCTTCTAGCCACAGGCTGGGGTTCTTCCTCGGTTTTTCGCACACTCAAGTTGGGCTGTTCGAGTTCTCTGTCGTCTCCAGCGGCTTCCTGAGGGGACAAGTGAGCTTCGGGTTTGCAGCCTCAGGACTCTCTCCAGCTGCCTTCTAGCTGCTGTCCCTGGGTGCCTGGGACTGGGGACCCAGAGCTTCACCTGTCCTTAGTGTCGCCTGCTCAGCCTACTCTCCCTGTGATAGAGACAATAGGTAACAATGTACCACCAGAAGAGGCCGTTACTGCCTCTTGTTGCAACATGGAGGTAGGAATAAACAGGAGAGGCCTCCTAGGTTAACCTGTCAAGAGTGAGAAATCACCTGCTTATGTATCGAAAAAAGGGGTGCAGCAGAATTCTGCTTAGCTGCAAGTCCGCCAGCTGCAGACTTGCATGTGCATGGCTTTTATATATTCTCTCTCTCTCTCTCTCTCTCTCTCTCTCTCTCTCTCTCTCTCTCTCTCTCTCTCACTCTTTGGTTTTTTGAGACAGGGTTTCTCTGTGTAGCTTTGCGCCTTTCCTGGAACTCACTTGGTAGCCAGGCTGGCCTCGAACTCACAGAGATCCACCTGCCTCTGCCTCCCGAGTGCTGGGATTAAAGGTGTGCGCCACACTGCCCGGCCTATATACACCTCTCTTAAGGAGAGGTGGCTCAGCGGTTAAGAGCACTGACTGCTCTTCCAAAGGTCCCCCGAGTTCAATTCCCAGGAACCACATGGTGGCTCACAACATCTGCAACAGGACCTGATGCCCTCTTCTGGCTTGCAGGTATACACGCGGAGCACTCATACATAAAATATAAATAAATAAAAATTAAAAAAAGAACCATTCGGAAGCCTGGCACTTCACCAAGAGCAGGCACTTCAGGTGATTCTCTGCCAAGCTGCTCCTCTTGAGGCAAAGGCTGAACAAGGTCATCTGAAGTTCCCTGAGGTGTGCCTAGCCTGGCTTGGAGTTTTCCAAGGTGCCTGTGGTGGTAGTGGCTGAGGTAGGAATCGCTGCGTGAGAAGCAGCTGTGGCTACAGGAGTCCCTGCAGCTGGAGTTTCCTCAGAAACTGAGTGCTGAGAAAGTGAATCGAAGATGCTGGGATGGATGAGGAGAGATGATGAGGTCAAGGACCAGGGGTTGAGGCACCGACTCTTCCTAGAGGCTCGGTCTCTATTTCCCTAAGGTCCTGCAGGTGGGGAGGACTTGCTTGATTATCTCCAGTAGTCACCATGATGGACCAGAAAACTGAACTGTGCATAGCCCCAGCTCTCAGGAACCCTGGGTTATAGGCTCCACAATCCCCCAAACTGTTAGTGTCTCCGCTTCTGAAACCCACCAGCCCTTTGAAGGGCAGAACCACAGTCCTTTCCTCCCTCCCTCCCTCCCTCCCTCCTCCCTCTCTCTTCTTGAGGCCTAGGCTGTAGCCCTGACCGGTTCTGATCCTTTCTGCCTTTTGCTGGGCAGTAGGTACAGTGTAGCAACACCCAGCCTTCCTCTGTGGCACTGCCCATCAGACTCAGACTCCATGTCCTGATGCTGTCCCTGGCAGGCTATGTTCAACTGCTGGACCTTTACTCAGGGTCTCCAACCTGCTCCTCTGGTCTTCACCGCCCCCCCCCCTGCCCCATGCATAGTGTCCTATTAGCTGCTGCCAGGAAGCTGAACATGGAGGGGAATAGACCAAGAGAACCACAGAAGTTCACCCCCAGGTACCAAGAGTGGCCACATGCTTTTCCTTTTACATTTAAGCTCCACACCACCTCTCCTTAGGCAGGGAGCCTGGCCACTCAGGCTCGTGGCTCGTTTCACTGAGACACTGAACAAGGTTTTGTCTTCCTTAGGACACTGCCACAGTCCCACATCTGAGGACATCCTTTTTCCCACAGATATGGCCTGGTTGCCTCCCCAGCCTGGCAGGACGTATGCAAGCATCTCCTTTGCATTTCATCTTCGTGATACAATTACAGCTCCTGACTGTTTCATATTCATCTAGTAGTAGTTTAGCCAATCTCATTCTCAGTAGACTTAACGTTTGAAACATTAGTTAGGAAATGGACAATGCCGAGCCGACCATTAATACTTTATCACTCACTTTGCTTTAGGGATACAGCACTCCAAGGGTGATGCTGCAGCTGAGGGTCATCGACGAATGACTCAACTTACCCACTGGGATCAAAGCCTTCAACACTCAATATCTTAACCATAGCAGCCTCCTAGCAGGGTGGCAGCCCTTAGGGGTGACACTGTAGTCTAGGATATTGCTTGTCTTGTAGCTTCACCTGAGCATGGGCTCGGTACCACAGCATCCATGGTCTGCATTCTGGATGGATGGATGGAGAGGGCCTCACAGGGAACTGTGGGTGTTAAAGTCCGTGGCTGTGACAGAGAAGGAGCCATTTTGAGGTCTGTTCTGCTGCTGTGGGAGAGGAGATTGGCCATGGCAGTGCTACCTGTTTGGTCCTGCAGGCTGCTCTGGGTTTCCTGACCCTGACTATGGTAGCCTGGTCTTGGGAGAAGAGGTGGAAGGTTGATGAGCCTAACAGAAAACAAATCCACCAGAGCCCCTGAACACCATGCAGAAAGTTGTGTCTTTTTGTTTCAATATTAGAATAGAGTGCACTGGTACCCCCCTGCCCCCGCATTGACACAAAGCAGTGTCTATACCGCATGGGTCACAGTCCTCACCTTCAGGTGACCTGTGAGTGAGTCAGGACAATCTGTTGTCACTAGGGTGGAAATGGCATAGAATAAACATGAAGTTGGGTAAATAATTATTCCTACACCATGGCTTGGACTGAAACGTGTTGTCCTAACAAATCTGAGAGCTGTTGGTGAAAATGTGGGTTGGCACTAACAGAGCAAGAACCCCTTTCTTACAGAGCCCCGCTCCCATGCCTTATGGGGCTGTGTCCTCTCCATTACTTACAGTCTCAGCTTCACAGGTGGAGTCAGGGGTATTCAACATGGCACCCTCAGGCACCCACCCAGCAAAAGCTGACCTGGACCCACTGGCGGGCTATTTAAAATGTAATGTATTTCATCTGCTAAGTGCATTTTGCCACACAGGGTCTCCGTGTCCTGTGCACATTGCTGGTAACTTGTCCCAACCACTTCCCAGGTTGCCACCATGGAGCACCACGCATGGGCTCATGTAATGCCAACAGTGGACTGTATAGGCCACATTCCACTCTACTCCGGACCACCCTGAATGTCCATCCACCCTCACCAGTCCAAGACCCTCTCCAGACACCAGCGTCTGGATTAGAGCCTTGGCACCTGCTTTGGGGGCATCGACATACAGCCCAGAACTCTTTGTACTTTCCCATGCTGTGAGGAGTTTTGTTTCTTCTAGTTCGGGTCTCTGTTAGAATGGCTTTGCAAATTCTAATCCGAGCCATTGGATTCTTACTGGAAAGTGGGCATCAAACGCTCACAAATGGCTTTGATGGGCTCTGCAGTGAGTGATGTAACCGCCTCTAGATTTCCCACAGCCATAGATCTCAGGCCAAGGCTTGGGAGGTGCAACTCCAAATCCAACAGCACCCCCTGCAGGTGACTACAGCACACTGCAACTGTTAGGTCAAACTGGAGAAAATGTTCAGAATATTGAGAATGAGACAAGTAAAAGCATATTCAATAACAACAAAGTTACTAAGGATAAATGGCAATAATAATGCCATGCTTTCAATCTTTTACTTTGTGTGTATGCATGCTTGTGTGAGTGTGTGTGTGCCTGTATTCGGGCGTGTGAATGTGGGTGTGTGTGTGTGTGCCACAGTGTGCATTTGAAGTTGATGGGTTCTCTTCAGGCTTTGCTTCTCACCTTCCTCCTTGTTGGAGACAGAACCCTATTTTTTGCTGTTTTTTTTTCCCACTCTGTATACACCAGGATAGTTGGCTACAAGCTCCCAGGCACTCTCCCCATTTCTGCCTCCCATATGGAAACACGTGGATTACAAACCTAGGCTATTGTGCCCGGCTTAGGTAAGTTCTGGAAATTGGAACTCAGGCCCTCAAACTTCTGTGGCGAGCAATTTATCCAGTGAGCCATCTCCCCAGCCTTTCAGAATATTTTAGGTACATTTTTTAATATTATTTAAGGAGTGCATGCACAATAAATGCTTGCTAATTAAAGACATGAAATGCATTTTCTTTTCAGGGCAGTGCCTGCCATGCAGATGACAAGCACCCTGTCAGCACATGTTTCTGCCTATAATACAGCCCACGATGTCCCCAGTGGGTGTCTGCTTCAGCCCACGATGTCCCCAGTGGGTGCCTGCTTCTGTGTGAGCTCCGTGTTCTCTGTTGATGGACTGAGAGACAGCGCCCCAAGGAGCCTATTGGTCCTGTAACCAACAGGGCTTTACCCCACTTCGGAAAATCCCCATCGTCATCCCAGAATTCTTCACCATGGGCCAGAATCTGTGTCTAGCACTCACCATGTAAAAACTGGAAGGCTGTGGGAGAGTCAGTGCTTAGGAGTTCCAGCCTCATTCAGCCATTCCGGTTCATGCTAGATGGCCTTTGTCTTGGTATTGTTCCCCTGCGCCAGGACCTGTCTCCACCACACCGTGGATCCCCAGTTCCTAATTACTTTGCCCCACACAGTGTGACTGAGGTAGGGCAGGTGAGGACACTTCAGATACAGTGTTACTTTTGTGCTTTGGGACTCCAGGGAGCCTGTGAGTGTCGCCTGCTAGAGGCCACACTAGATGGGGACCTCTGTGATGCTTCCCACTCACGGGCCTTTTTTTTTTTTTTTTTTTTTTTTTTTTTTTTTTTTTTTTTTCTTCTCACAGTTGCTTCTGGCCCTGGCCATTGACTTTTCAAATATAAGAATAATATTTTATCTAAAGGGATCATTTGACATCAATTATTTATACTAAGCTAACACTTTCTAAATGTGAGGTCATCTTTAAACTGAAAATTATCATAATCACGAGGAGTCACCCGTCCACTTAATAACTACTTATTAACAGATAAAACTAGGAGGTTGTTTTAAAAAATACGGGTCTGACACTTGGCTGCCAGTTAGACGGCAGGAAACAAATCAAACCTCAACAGGCAGAGGCAAGCTGTGTTAGCCACTCAGGGAAGCGGGCTTCATTGCAGGCAAACCCTCTCCAGTGGAATTTAATGCCCTCTTCAATGAAATTTTTATGTCACACCCTCAGCAGGCTAAGTGGCTCCAGTCTGCTGTATTTACAACACAGCATGCCAAGGAAGGTGCCTACCATCTTTCTTTCTTGAATATAACCTTAACTTGAGCATGCTCAGGAGCTCACATCTTAACAGTGTGTTCAGTGATGTGCCCACCTCTGAAGTGAGTATGTGTAGGCTCCCCGAGTAACATCCGGGCACTTCGGGGAAGGCACTGCGTTGGAAATGGAACCCCTGTCCTTTCCTGGGCAGGCAATGAATCTTCCCCTTCTCGTTTCATGCTGGTTTGTTTTGACTTTGTACTCACTAAGATGCAAACCCAAGGCATTGGTTACAGAACCAGAATTTCGTCCAGAAAACCCAGGATGTTTGCCCAGCAACCACCTGCTCAGCCTCGAGTGGCATTTCCTTGTCAATCTGTGGTCAAGGAGGACAGTTTTGAGATGCTGGATGTAATTCATTCTGTCTATAGAAATCCCCGTTTGCCTTCGCTCAATGCTTCCTGTTGCACACCTGTTTCCATCACGGGGCATTCAGCTCCCAGTATCAATGTTCTGAAGACAGTTTCTCCAATGCTTATTATTTAGGTCAAGAACACTACATATGAGATCTTCCCATTGCTGTGTCTCTGCATCCCTTCCTCCTGGGGACCATGTTTGCAAGTGATAACCATCCTTTAAGAAACAGGGCAGAGCCCAGGTGTCACAGAATGTGAGGAAAGTTAAGGATTTGGTCCTCGTCTTGGTCTGATGAAGCCGAGACATGTCTCTGCGGGTTTCCTGGAGGCTATGCCTGGTAGACTGGGTCCCAGGAGCTGCAGGCGGGGTGCGGCTGGTTCTATGTGGGCAAAGTGGGTGGCAGTGGGTGCACCTCTTTAGAATCACTTTATCTTTCTGGGTTTAGATGAGACCCACAGTAGAGAGAGAAGTCGATTTTATGAACACACACACACACACACACACACACACACACAGGAGCAATGACAAAATAAAGGAGTGTTAGTATTTGAGTAGTCTTAAAGGGATGGGTCAACTGTTTCAACACAGACGTCTGCTTCCGGGGGAATCTAGTCACCAAGCCGACTTCCTTGGTTGTGAAGAACAGGTGAGCAGTGGGAATTATCCCTCCCAACCGACCTACCTCACAAGGAACACAGACGCTTTAGTGGCACCGTAAGTCAGGTTTGGGCTCACCCTGCCCTCCTCTGTTTGTGATGTTCCTGAGGTGGCTCCACAGAGGCGCGCGCGGCAAGGAGAACACTGGCATTCTAGAGGCAACAAAGAAGAGTTCGTATCCCAGATGTTTCCCTTTACCAGAACCTGGAATTTCTGTTTCTTACCAGGCTTTTAGCACTGTGTTCTTTCCCCATGCTTCCCAAGGTCGTGCGTGGAGGCCTTTGTTCCTGAAACTTCTCAACAACTTCCAACCGTAGGTCACATGTAGCGAGGCTGCCGCCATGGCGGTTTTATCGGCTTCGTACTTTATCCGTAGTGGAGTCTCAGTGTTGTTGGGGGGACCCCTGCAGTGTTGTTGGGGGGACCCCTGCAGCTCATGGGGCTCCACAGCCTTCTAACTCTGCCTTTAAAGTCCTCGTGGAGCTGATACACGGGTCTTGTAAGGATACATGGCCCCAAATCTACGGTTTGGCTGCCTGGTGGAGCCATCTGTATAGGGGGGGAAAGGACCTGAAGATCACACGAGAGCTTCTTGGGGTGGGTCATTCCGAGCCAGTATTTAATGACAGATATTGTATTATCTCATACATAGTTTCAGTATCTGGATTTTTAAAAAATATTTCTAAGAATTGTTTAGTCTTAGTGTATTTTTTTTTTTTTTTTGCCCCCATCTCTCTTACTTTTCAGGGTGGGAAATATGTTGGTTCTATTTTTTTTTTTTTTGAGACAGGGTTTCTCTGTATAGCTTTGGTGCCTGTCCTGGATCTCACTCTGTAGACCAGGCTGGCCTCGAACTCACAGAGATCCGCCTGCCTTTGCCTCCCGAGTGCTGGATTAAAGGTGTGTGCCACCACGCCTGGCAGTTCTATTTTTAAAAATAGAACTATCCTAAATTTGTTACTTGTTTTTGAGATTTTTAAAAAATATTTACTTATTTTTATTTTATGTGTAGGACTGTTGGCTTGTATGTGTGCCTGTGCACCAGGTGCATGCCTGGTGCCTTTGAAGGAGGCCAGAAGAGGGCGTCGGAGTCCCTGGAACTGGGGTTACAGACGGTTTTGAGCCTCCCTGTGAGCTCTGGGAAGTCAGCCCAGGTCATCTGGAGGAGCGGCCGGTGCTCTTAGCTGCTGAACCCTCTCTTCAGCTCTTGTTTCATCTGTTTGTACTCACTATTCAGCCTCCCCATCTCCCTGCTCCTTCCTGCCTTTGTTGTTGTTCCCAATCGTGGGGGGCAGGTTGGGGGCAGCAAAGGCTGTTGTCTGGTGACACAGTTACTCTGACCCCTCACTCCGCACCCCTCATCCCCCAAACCCCACCTCCATGCTGCTCTGTTGTCTGTTAGACACAATTACTGTGACTAGCCAGAGCCCCAGTCAGGAATAATGTAACTTTTCCTATATTGCAAAGGATCATGGGTACTTTTTTTGCTCACTGTCTTTGAGCTCCAGTTAGGGAAGTTCTCAGGGAAGAGGAGATTTCTGGTGGCTTGGTGCTCCCTCTTGTGGCCACATGTGAGATTGCAGCGGTGGCTGTTTAGAGTGCCGGACAGAAGGGCTCTCGGGAGGAGAACTCTCGTTTATGGTTTTTTTGTAAATCTTTTTCGCAGTGATTGCCTAAGTTAATGAGAGTGTTAGTTACTTGTTGATGAGACAGAATACCCGACAGATCAACTCAGGGGGGAGGAGCTTGTTTGGGCCACTATTTGAGAGGATACATAGTCATCGTGGAGGGGAGGCTTCGAAAGGGCAGGAGGCATCTGGTCAGGCAGCGAGGAAACAGAGCGAGGTGAATGCTTTTTATGAAGCCTGGAACCCCGGTCCATGTGACCATGGCACCCCCCAGTACCCCCATATTTGTAGTGGCTCACATCAGCTAACCCTTCGTGAAAACACCCACCCAGACCTACCCAGAGGCATGCCTCTTAGGTGGTTCTAGATCCAATTAAATGAACAACTCTTGTGCACAGGTACCGTGAGTGTCAGGTTAAACATGTGCATTCTTAGTGCCTCTGCTCTCTGGATCGGCTGGGTGTGTTCAGGGTGACAGACGTCTGGACCTCTGGGCATGCAGTGGTTATCGACAGTCCCTCTTTCCAGTCTCAGCGTGGCTCTGCTGTCGATGATCAACTGTAAGGGACCTGTGGGAGAGAGGTCGTCCCGAGAGAGCTCCTGTCTAACCACTGTAGCAGGAATCTTAAAAGTTCTTATTAATGAAATCAAACCTGAGCCAAGCATTGGGGGTGAACACTGGAAGATCAGAGAACCAGAACAAGCCACAGCTAACCTCACCTGGCCAACTTCTCAGCTGGTCTTGTTTCCTCAGACTGGAAGCTTCTGGTCCTCATCCCAATGGCTCTCAGCTGAACTGTGCTGCTAGAAGCCTGAAAGCTTAACCAGCCAAATGCTTAACCAGCAAATGCCTCTAGTTTCTGGTCCTGATGCCTTATATACCTTTCTGCTTCTACCACCACTCCCTGACATTAAAGGCTCACTCCCTGGGATTAAAGGCGTGTGTCACCATGCCTGGCTCTTTCCAATGTGGCCTTGAACACACAGAGATCCCAGATGGATTTCTGCCTCTGGAATGCTAGGATTAAAGGCGTGAGTGCCACCATTTTCTAGCCTCTGTATCTAGTGGCTGTTCTGTCTCTGACCCCAGATAAATTTATTAGGGCACACAATTTTTGGGGAACACAATACCACCACAAACCACTTCACACTCACCCTTTCCTTTGGTTGGGAAGCCGAACCAGTGTCTCATCCAAGGTCACAGATCTGGCGGTGAGTGTCTGGCCAGGACGCAGCCTGGGATGTCTGCCCCGTCCTGACACTTATACAGGCAGCTGCGGGTCCCTGGCAGCGGGGGGGGGGGCGCTGACAACAGACGATTTACGCTAAGGGATGGGACTAGGACTGTCTGGGCCCACACCTGAGAGTGGGCCTGTCCCCGAGGGAGAACCCCTCAGGTGTTGGCTTCATTTGGGTCTTGGGTTAGCAGAGGTGGCATAACCCCGAGAAGGACTCACCCTTCTTCCTGTCTTTCCTATTGGTTGGGCAGCCATGGTTCTTAGTTGTGTCCAGAGAATGTGAGACAGTTGAGGCTGCTGAGGATCCGCCAAGCTTAAGGTTTACGTGGACCAGCAGCATATTCCCAGAAAGCCAAGGGAAGCAGGCATGGCATCCCGGCTCTGTGAACGTGTAGCCTCAGCCTCGAGGCAGGGTTGGCTGAAATTGCAGTGAGTACAGTTGTTGATTTAGTTGTTCTTTGGAGATAGGGTCTCACGGGTCTTGGGCTGGTCTTGAACTTGATATGTAACTGAAGATGGCCCTGAGCTCTTGATCTCCCTGCCTTCACCTCGTAAGGGCTGAGAGTATAGGCCTGCCCACCACACCAGACTCCAGTGGCTGTTTATGTGGCTCTTTAAATGACTTTTGGCTTCCCACCTCTGTTGTTGACTCTGTCTTGTCCGAAAGTTGCTCAGTCCACTGGGCTCACGCGTGTGCACTCCCCACACTTTTTCACCAAGGCCTCCTGAGCTGGAGTTCTGTCCCAGGTCCAGGCTGGACTAGATGGTAGCCCAGACTTTGATCGTGGCCTGGCTTTTGGGTAACTCCCATCCCTCCCAGGAGCTCCACCACAGAGGGAGGGCTCGAAATCAGAAGTGGTGAATTTTAGTTCACTGGCTTTTCACAGACCTCTCTGGACTGTGGTTTTTCTACTCCCGCAGTTGAGGTGAAGGTAAGGACGCCGCTCTCGTGGATCTCTGCAGTAGGAGTTCCTCTCACGGCTGTGGTTCAGCCTGGTCGTTACCCCAACAGCTCTCTTTTCAGGCCAGTGGGCACACTGTTTGCTTCACGCTCGCCGGGACAGGCAGGGCCCGCGGAGCGGACTCTTGGGCCTGCTGCCACTTTTATTTTATTGCAGCCACGGTTCTTGTAAACACGTGGCGTGGCACACTGCTGCTAATCTTTGAGCCTCTGAGCATTTTCAGAATGGAATCCTTGTTGGCATGGCTGGTCCGGGCCTTCATGACTGTTTCCTGGAGCCTGTCGTGGGCCAGGCAGCTGGCCACACAGTCCTGTGCAGCAGCAAGCTTAGGCTCAGAGCACGACCGTGCAGAACGGAGCCCAGCCTCTTGGGGCTTCAACTGGGAGTATCTAATCTGATTCCCACTGTGCCAATGAGGAAGTCAAGGCCCAGGGCAGCTGAAGGGATTCTTAATAGGCATTCAGCTCCCAGAATAGATTAACAAGCAGAGTCCACCCAAGCTGGTGCCCTTGATTCCAGTTCAGGGCTCTCCATCTAAACCTGGCTGCCTCCTGTCTTAGCCTGGCTCACTGAAGCCACTGTGGGAATCAACCCCCTAGGGGCTGGATATGACTCAGTCAGTAATGCACTTGCCACACAAGCCTGAGGACCTCGGTTTGGATCCTAGCACCTACACACCAGGCAGATGCGGTGGCACACGTCTTAACCCCAGTGCTGGGGCACAGAGACAGGCAGATCCCTGGAGCCCATTGGTTAGGCAGTGTAGGGGACTCAGTGAACTCCAGGTTCAGCGAGAGACCCTGCCTCGAAATACACAAGGGCACAGTGGTTGAAGAAGACACTGAAACCTCTGTTTTCCCAGTGCATGCAAATGCGCATGTGCACACACATGCACACACTAACGTGGGCAGGTACATACACCCTCACCTGCAAGAAATACATGCAAACACCAGAGTCAGATGTTTCTAAAGGCTGATGCCTGCCCATAGAACCTGGGTAAAACCCAAGCCTTCACATTGAATGGAATATATACCCACTGACTCTCTATAGCGTGCTGGAGACGGATGTGTCAGAGCAAAGATGAAGGCCTATGCCAACATCTGCAGGCCCCTGGTGTAGACAGGTTGTGAGAGAGTATGCTATCCGCCGGTAAATTCCAGCTGGGTGGGCTCCTCCCACAGGTTAAGATGCTGCAGGAATGTTTCACTGCAGCCCAGCGTGCTAGCTAGATGCATGGGTGTGCGGCTGCCCAGATAACTATACACACACTAAGCCACTTGTATTCCCTCCGTCACGCACTAGGCCTCATGTCCTCTGTGGCTTCCTGTCTGCTAAGAACGCTTTCGCCCTTGGCCTGCTGAAGACAGACCTTTGCAGTCTGAGGGAAAGCCTCCCGCTGCTGCTCCGAGTCCTGGGCTTCCTGCCGCTCACTGGGGCCTGGGCACGTAGCTTGGGTTGAACACGCTGGAGCTGGTGCCAGAGGGTTGCACACGTGATACCTGCCAGGTACATTGCTGAGATCTGTTGATGGGTTTCCTAGGATACGTTGTGATCTGCAAAATACGGAAAGCCTGTGGGCTCCATTACGGAGACTCGGAGTGATGCCAGACACCAAGCATGCAGGCTGGGCAAGTGACCTTACGCCACAGAAACCATGCTTGTCTTAAAATGAAGAGCGCCTGCTAAGAGAAGCTGTGTGTGGTCTCCCGGTGCGAGAACCTGGGTTTTATTATTCCAGTTCCAGTGGGGGGTAGAGTGCATTTCTGGTGTGTGGAAAGTGTCAGGTATAGTGAGGAAAGCCCTGACCCAAGATCTAAAGTATAGCTTGTCACACTGACATTGGTCTCAGGATTGGCACCAGATAACCTCACTAGGAGTACAAAGTAGGGTGAATATTATTAAAAAAAAAAAAAAAAGGATCAATTAAGGAACATGAGCACTTGCCTAATAGTCCCTGATAATGGGGGATAAAATAAAAGTAGGAGAAACACTGTATATATGTGTCTTAGGTATTCTATTGCTGTGAAGAGACACCATGACCACCGCAACTCTTATAAAGGAAAACATTTAATTGAGGTGGTGGCTTACAGTTCGGAGGTTCAGTCCATTATCATCATGACAGGAAGCACGGTGGTGTGTCAGCAGACATGATGCTGGTTACATCTTGATCAGAAGGCAAGAGGAAATGGACTGTCTCTCTGGGCTGTATCTTGAGCATATATGAGACCTTAAAGCCCACCTCCACAGTGACCCACTTCCTCCAACAAGACCACACCTACTCCACAAAAGCCACACCTCCTGATAGTGCCACTCCCTATAAGATTATGGGGCCAATTACATTCAAACTACCACAATGTATAACACGTCAGTTGACAAGAGACTCTTGTTACTAAACATTCTGTCGACTGTGCTTGACTGACTAAGAGCTAGGCAAAAAAAAAAAAAAAAAAAAAAAAAAAAAAAAACAGAGTTCCCCAGAACGGGGTCACATCTCACCCATGGCCACAAGAAAACATGTGACATCCCATTGGGGTTAAAGGCACTGATTCCCTTTTGACAAGTCCATATGGACAGTGGAGAGGTAGAAAAACACACGCTATAAAGAGCACATGGGTTCGGAATCTGGAAGTCAAGGCAGGGCATGCTGTGTAATCAGAATGTGGTCACTGATGCCCTCCGCCCCAATGCCACCTCTAAGAGGGCTGATTCTCTACGGATGGTTTCTGTATTGATGGTGGATGGTAGTAGCATCCATGTGCATGCTGTACCACAGCTCCTAGCTACTCCAGTGGCATGGGTAGAGGGGAGTCCACAGGCAGCACCCTCTTCCTGAGAAAACCCTGGGTGCAGTGGGTAGGTGGGGTTCCCCGGGGAGGGGGGCCTGGTCACAGCAGCTGCTGCTCATGGCCCTGGAGAAGGCTCATCAAACTCCATCTTTTTCTCATTTCCGAGAGGAGAAAATGGAGGCCGAGGGACATTCCCACACTCACATAGGGAAGATGGCAGATGCCTTGCTCAGCTTTTTGGACACTTACCTGAAGCAGGACTGCTTTCCCACCATGCTGAGCTGCTTCCCTCCTGAGCTGTTCTGACCCCTGGGGACTTTTTCTTCCTTTCTTTCTTTTTTGTTTTTTGTTTTTTTTCTGAGATGGGGTTTCTCTGTGTTGCAGGCCTCGAGAACAGAGTGGCCTTGAACTCATAGAGGTCTGACTGCCTCTCTCTGCCTTCTGAGTGTTGGGATTAAGGCGTGCGCCACCACACTCAGAATCAGGGACTTTTCTGGTCGTGAGCAGCTATGAGAGTTTGGCCAGTTGGATGGATGTTTTCCATTGCACATTAGACCACCTTCTATTTTCTAAGACATGATACATGAAAATTATTAACGTGAGAGTAACTTTATTTCTCTCAAGTTCTCCTCAAGTTGAGTTCCTGAGTTGAACATCAGTTTTGACTATGTGGTAATTTAACCAAATCCTCTGGATTTATTTTGGTCCACACACTAAAGACTCCAGAGTTTGGTAAGTGAAGGGTTCTTCCCTCAGAAGGACACATCCAGAAAGTTGAGGACTCCTCAGATGCAGCATTCTAGGCAACAGAGCACTACACACTGATACACATGACAAAAAAAAAAAAAAAACCAAAAACAAAAAAAACCCACTAAATGTAACTAAATAAAGGAGGTGGGGTCTAGGGTCCTTTGAGATTAGCCTCCTGAAACAGGACTGAGCTGGCAATGAGAACCCAGGTGACTGGGATTTCTCTAGGTAGGAATGGAGCATTATAATGTGCTTTCTGCAGCCACAGTACATGCAAGTGAGGCACATGCAGTGTGCCATGCCTGGATATACAGGGGGGGCAGAATTGGTCCCTCATATGTATAACCAGCATGACCTTGGGACTTCCTTTGTGGCCTGTTCCCTGTTACATCTGCATCCACAAGGGGATAGTGAGGTTGTGGGGATTATGGGAAGTGTTGAGGTCACCAGGACGGAGCCCGGGTACAAGGGATTTATAAGGACTTTAAAAAGTGACCCAAGAGCTGGGGGTAGTGGCGCACGCCTTTAATCCCAGCACTCGGGAGGCAGAGGCAGCGGATCTCTGTGAGTTCAAGGCCAGCCTGGACTACCAAGTGAGTCCCAGGAAAGGCACAAAGCTACACATAGAAACCCTGTCTCGAAAAACAAAAACAAAAACAAAAACAAAAAAGTGACCCAAGAAGCTCCTTGTCCCTTCCTCCATGGAGGACACAGTCAGGAGGCACAGTCTGTGGACTAGAAAGGTATTCCCACCTGACCTACAGCCCCCAGAATTGAGAGAAAGTCCTGCTGTTAGCAAAAACTCCAGGCTGTGGTCTTCCAGTGTGGCAGCCCGATTGGATTAGGAAGTCACGGTACACAGACTTATTAAGTGGGATCTCAAGCATTCCAGAATGGTCCTACTGTGTACAAATTCATGCACAGTACCCTGAAATCAAGGAAGGATCCACCCAGAGCCTAGAGAGGTGTGACACTTCCAGGACTCACTGAGAGAAGCCTGGTCTGGGCAGCAGTAAGGCCAAGCAGACACCTCTGCCATCACATCAGAAGGAAGGAGTATACACTGGTTGGTAACGTCACCCTAGCTGGGATATCCCTGGTTTATCTGAAGCTAGTACCAGAGGGTGCCGTGCGTTCCTGGTGCTGGGACCAGTTGTGAAGCTCTCTGCACACCACCCTGATGGTTCCTTGAGGTGTTGCCTGCTGGGAACTCTGTAGACAAGCTGTCTAAGGTCACTCCAAAATGCTCGGGTTCCTGCACAACTGGGCTACTGGGCTTTCACCAGTAGCCTCTCGTGGGCTCTCTTCAGGGCCTCTGACCCTGACACGTGGTGCTAAGCCTCTCTCCACAATTCTTTCCACTCTGGAGTTTCTACTGCAACTGAGGCAGATCCCTTGACCAATGGCCTCTCATGGCGCCAAGCCTTGGCTGCTCTCCATGACTCCTTCATGCCCTTCAAAACCAGCACCAACTTAGAAACTCTTATACATTACCAAGTTCACTGCCAGCATGAGGTACAGCCTCGCTCCCTGTGGACCACAGCTTCTGTGTGTCGACCCTGAGGAATCACTTCCCAGAAGACGTCACCTTCATGATGCTGGTCTCTTCTTAATCACAGATGATTTTCAGCCCCAGCTGACCAGCAGCAATTGTCCCAGCAAAGCAAAGGTTTCACTTCAGTGGTTCTGGTCTCTTTGTTAATGACAGCAGATTCCTCAGGCCCAGCTGACCGGTGCCACATAGATTGTCCTGTAGAACCTTCATGAGCCAAGCCTCCACTACCTGCCCTGCTCTTGGGTTTATCTTCAAAGTCCCCAAATAGCTCATTGAGCTCTTAACATTGAAAGGCTTTTCTAGCTCTAATTCCAAAGCCCTTCCACAATCCTCCTCCATACATGGTCAAGTCTATCACAGCCATACCCCATGACCTGGTACCAATTTCTACCTTAGTTATGGTTTCTATGGCTGTTGTAAAGCATCATGTTATAAAACACAAGCCTTGGAGAGGAAAGGGTCTATGTCAGTTTACAGTTCCACATCACGGTCCATCAGCAAAGGAAGTCAGTCAGGGCAGGAACCTGAAAGCAGGAACCACGAGAGAATGCTGCTCTCTGGCTTGCTGCCCATGGCTTGCTCAGCCTGCTTTCTTATGGAACCCAGGACCACCTGCCCCAGGGGTGGCACCATCTGCAATGGACTGAGCCCTCCCACATCGATCGCTAATTAAGAAACTCCCCACAAGCTTGCCTATAGGGCAATCTTACAGAGGCATTGTCTCAGTTGAGAGCCAGTCTTCCCCAATGACTCTTAACATGCATCAAGGTAAAATCAAATTAACCAGGACGCATATATTAGGGCACTGGGGTGCTAGGAAAAGCAAGACGCAGAATAAAAGTGCCTAAGTCACTAAGAATCCGAGGGGCTTTTGGACGATGAGGCAGCAGTGGCCTTTACCCTCGTCCTTTCTGCTTCTGCGTGTGCTTGTTCCTCAGCTTATTCTGATAAACTAGATACGGGAACATGGATTTCCTTAAAGGCTTCCAGGTCCTTTGCAAGTATCATTTTCACAACAAACTCCTAGGTGGTTGCTCCTGCACACAGCCTAAGACAGCAACACAGAGCGCCGTGGGGCTGGCTGGCTAGAGTTCTCAAGCGACAGCCATCCCTCCAGACTCCTCCTCTTGCAGGGTGACCATGCCAGGTGCATGTTATTTATATTTGGACACATGCTGTGTGAAAAGATGGACACCTGCCGTTATCCCCACAGGTCAGCTGTGGCACAGTGTGAAGACCATAAATAAGACTGAGCTTACCCTGCAGCCTGTCCCCACTCAGGTGGGCAGCTCCTGTTAAATTCCCACGGTAAAGTCACACCCCGATGGGAATAGTTTAAATCAAACACACACACACACACACACACACACACACACACACACACACACACACAACTGAAAATACATGGGCCTGTTGTCTTCTCTGCCAATAGCACCTTGGATGTAGGTGCTTTGGTTAACAGGTGACCCGGATGTTTATGGATACTCATGTAGAGAACCACCACTCCACATGTCAGGGAGCCTTCAGCGAATGAGAAAATGTGCCTGCGCGTTTGGGTCTGGCTCTCAGATCTCGTGCCTGAATCTGGGTAGATGCAAAACCAGAGTCTGCTCGCTCTTCTGGGCAGTAGCCAGAGGGGCAGAGGGTGGAGCCCCCTGGGACTTGGTACCAGCACTTGCTCCTTGCTCCTTTGATGGACCCCCTTGTATCTGGTGCTTCTCCTCTAGTGAGCAGGCCTGTGATTTATGATACAGGTATGGGTTTGGGAGAGGCAGTCCCGGGCCTAAATATAGCACCTCCTCTGGCCATAAATGGGAGGGAAGCACAGAGCTTTGCGGGGAGAAATTAGCTCTGCTGTCCTCAGCCAGTGTCTGGGAAACTCTTCTGCAGTGAGTGGTGTTCTCCTCTTCTGGCCCGTCTCCTCTGGGTGAGTCTTTCTCCTTTCCAAGGCTGGGATTTTTGGGAGACCACAGAGCGTGCTGCATTTGCTTTCCCGTGGTGGGGCCATGTCCAGAGTGAAGAGTTACCTGCAGGTATTCCTTACTCTAGGATAAATCAAATGATTCCACCCAAGGTGTGCCTGCCTGTCTTTGACTGGATTCTGTGCTCAGCCCAGCTAGGATCCCTCCCCCTCCCCTTTCTTCCTCCCCTACCCACTGGTTTTTCCTTCCCTTCCTCCCCCTCCTCACTTTTGAAGGGGGAGGGTCATATATCCCAGGCTGGTCTTGAACTTGCTCTGTAGCCAAGGATGACCTTGAACTTTTGATCCTCTTGCCTTCATCTGAGTGCCCGAGTGCTGGAATCACAGGTGTGTGCCACCAGGTGGTTTTTTTTTTCCGTGCTGGGATCAAACCTAGGGCTTCAGGCAAGCTAGGCTAGTCCTCTACCGAGTGAGTTACACCCTTAGGCATTACCCCGAGACTGTTCTTTATTTCCCTATGTTCTGGCCTCAGTGTTGTATAATCTGACACCCCTTCATGATAGATTGTGCCCCTGGGTTTCCTGCCCTTTTTATTTTTAAAAACTGTTCTTAAAGCAGCCAGTTGACTTGGTCTCTGGGGTTCTTACAAAGGATCAGAGATGAAGAGAGGAGGAGGGGTCGGACTAGAGAAAGGATACTTTCTTGTGGGGTGGAGGGCAGAGACACACCAGGCATTCAGCGCAGAGCCTGGGCAGGGCTTGGGAGGAGGTTCCAGCCCTTTCAGTGAAAGGACAATTGTTTGTGGGTTGGTCCGGTTTCCTGTCCTTGTACATTTGGAGTTTGGGTCCTGGGGGTCTCCAGCTCCATGCCTTGTGTGGAGCTGTGCGCAGTGAGCTGCGCCCGCCCGCCCGCCCGCCAGGAGGGGAAAGGGACTCCTGCTGCCCTCGAGGGCGGGGCTGGAAACCCTCAGCTTTCTCTGTCACCTGCCCCACATTCCTTCCTTCCTGAGTGCCACAAAAACAGGAAACAGAGAGCACGCGGGAACCAAGGCACTTGAAGGTGATATTGAGTAAATGGGGCCCCAGATAAAAACCTGCCCCAGGAGCCAAGAGCTTCTTTTCTGGGGCCCACGCCAACTCCATGTGCCCTCTGGAGATGCTGTGCCCCATGAGCTCACCGACTGTCATTTGGAGCTCTGCAAAGGCAGAATGGAGCAGAAGCTGCGAAGTGCTCCGGAAGGATGTTAAATCGAATTTGCAGCACCTTTGCATGAAGCTCACACGAACCTGGGAGCTTAAAACACCGAGGTCCGGCACGTGCAGGACCAGGGGAGATCGTCGATAGGACTCTGTGCGGGTCTTTATGACTGCTGACTTCACTTTCCTTCGTGAAAGAGGGTGACGCTGTGGGTGGCTGTAAGGATTGCCCAAGTGGGAGCTGCCTGGGATGATTTCTGTGTCAAATTCACACGATTGAAGTATTATGGGAAGCCGATGAGTCCTCACAGACAGCTGAGCGCTTTGCGAATGCAAAGTTGGACCCTTCTCTATCTTGTGCCAAGGCTCTCAAAGGAGGGACCCTGCAGCACCAGCCATGTTTAATTGATCCTCAGTGTCCCAAGGCCTCATTTGTGCCTAGTTGTTTTTGGTGGTAAGAGGTCCTTTTTGGCAATAAGTCACTTTTTTTTTTTTTTTTTTCAAGACAGGGTTTCTCTGTGTAGTTTTGGTGCCTGTCCTGGATCTCACTCTGTAGACCAGGCTGGCCTTGAACTCACAGAGATCCGCCTGGGGTTAAAAGCGTGCGCCACCATTGCCCCGTGCAATTAGTCATTTAAAAAACCCTTTAGACAAACAGGTTCTAATGTGAGCGAGCTGGGAAACAATTCATCTCATGAACTCGGGCCTTGTTCCTTGTGGTCTACACTGTGTCGGCTGGTTCTCTCTTCTTCCTTGGATTGTTTTCATTCCATGTGTCTATGAGCTTTGGCATTTTTAGCTATATAAATAATTTCTTTAATTGCACAGGAGTAAATGCTCTCTCCACCTGACGTGTCTTCACAAACTGAAA
Source organism: Peromyscus leucopus (assembly GCF_004664715.2). Classification (NCBI taxonomy): domain Eukaryota; kingdom Metazoa; phylum Chordata; class Mammalia; order Rodentia; family Cricetidae; genus Peromyscus; species Peromyscus leucopus. Next base: position 333,144 of record NW_023505415.1, on the reverse strand, counting down.
CCGCGTTTAGAGACACAAAAGAGGTTGTTCCCACTGCTCCTTGCAGGGAGGGTTCAGAACAAGGTGCATCGCAGACACGGAGCCCCGGCGCTGGGACAGGCTCGAGTTTCATGGTGGTGTCCTAATTCCTAAACATGTCAGGAGCCTCTCGGTGTGGTTCCAGAGCTGGGCTGAGGCGGAAAGTGTCTGGGAGTGGTCAGAGGAGCAGCTGGTGTCTTGGCTCTGCTGGAATGCACCAGTCCTTCAGGCAGGGCGTGTCCATCTGAGAGGGTTCGGCATTACTGGTCAGCATGGCCTCTGATGTTAATTACGTACAGCCACAGGCACACGCTGCTGGAGGCGAGGGGTATTTAGAGGGATTTTTCTCATGTTAGTTCAGTCCCTGGTTTTACAGTGAACCACACAGTAGCCTGGCGCTGTGAGGGTTCAGGCCTTGGGGTCCCCAGAACCAAAGCCTCTCTGTGCTCCTGAACTCCAGGGGATCGTCAGAACCTGCCCTTTGGAGAAGAGGTGCTCCTCATCTTTTTGGGTATGTGTGGGGACACTTGAAGTATTTCTGAAAGAGGATAGTCACAGTGTGAGTCTGGGGGAGCTCTCCAAGGGCCCTTAAATGCCTATGCACCTGATACTCCCAGACTGCAGCCCAAGACCTTTTTATGGGCCACAGGAATATGCTTCTAGGAGGACCCACTGATAGACATGGGGTTGGGAACCCAGCCCGACTCAGGGAAATTCTGAAGTCCCAAGGAGTCAGCGATGGCAGCAGAGCTCCCACTGGGGTCCCATGAGGCCTCCTTTTCTTGTGATTTGCCTTGCTGGGCATGAGACTGGTAGCAGTCTGAGGAGACAGGTGGACCGAGGGTCCCAGGGACAGCGTTTGGATGCACTGATGCAGCTGGCACTGTCCCCAAGCCATGAACTCGAAGGTGTGTCCTTCTTGGAATCCAGTGGTCTTGGGGATTCAGCAACGGTGGACACACGTCAGTTGCTCCAAAAGGCTGTGGTTTGAAAAGTGAGTCCAGTGGGGAGTGCCTGTGTTCGAAGATTCCTCGACTCCTGCCCTTGATGGCATTAGGGGTACAAAGTATAGGGATAAGGGCAGGGAAGTGCTGTTGCCCTTGTCAAAGGCACCCGGGGGACGCATCTGCAGTGGGTCTGTGTGTCCGAGTGAGGGGCCCAGGGAACGTGACCACTTAAGGCAGGTGGTTCCTTGCTAATCACTACAAAGTGTGTGCTCCTCACACATGAAGTGTTTGAAGACTTCCAGGCCCACTGGACAGCGTGCGAGGTAATGTCAGAGATATACCGGACCGTGTGCTGTCTGTGTCTGTAGCATGGAGCAGGACATGCTGCTGAGTTAAAGGCAAGAGGGCCATTGAGATATAATGCCTCATGTCATCTTACATTACACACGGAGGCATGCATCTAGTGAAGTGCACTTGGCCCTCTTTTGTGGACAGCTCTACTAGGGACAGAGCGTGTGTTTGGAGTTCTTTTTTACAAAAAACAATTTGAGAGTTAACACGGCATGAACACATATGTAAGTACACATATGGAATGACGTGGTAGTCTATGGTTTCTGCTGAAGAGTTAGAAGTAGTCAGGGCAGATGGGTTAAGGGAAGAAATCCTAGAGAGGAAACTAGTTTCTGGTGGTTATCTCTGTCACGCTGGTCTATCTTTAGTCCCCAGAGAGCCAACATGTGCAGCCATGGGCAGCAGACCTTTCTTGGGGATCACTTTGCTGAGGTACAGTTGAGGCCCCCCCATGTTAAAGTGAGGGGGTTTTTCAGGTACCTCTTCCCATCTACATGGCTGAGTGTCACAATGACCCTGTGACAGAGACAGCCACGGGGTCCGTTGTTTGTTACTTCACACCAAGCACAGTGCCAGCTGTGACATAGATTCAGAGTGGAATATCAGAGCTGCAGAGATTAGGAGTAAGCCCCAAGGATACATCGCAGAGCTGGAGGCAGAGTTTGGCCCCAGGGAGCCTGGCACCTGACCTCTGAGTTCTCCTTCAAGGCTGGCTGGGTTGCTTCTGTGTGGCCCTTAGGGCGCAATGTCTCGTTTACCATTTGTGACCAGTGGATGGTGGCACTCTGTGGAATCTGGGGTGCCTCTGGGACAGGAGATGGCTGGTCAACATGTCGGTTGTTAGGAAGAAATATTAACACATGCTAGTGTATCAAAGCATAAGAGGCCCCCAAGGCAGAAGTTTGCCGACCTTGGGGGTGGGGTGGGGGATGGGCGGGCCTGTGTTTGGGAGCATTCCCAGGATCGTCCTCAGCTCTGTGATTCTGCGATCCCACAGTCTTAACTGGAATTGATCGTGGGGTAAATGGTGCACTATGGTGAGTTTTCTAACATACAGACGGCTGAATGATGACGAGGATTGGAAAGGGGGCAGTCTCCTCTCTGAGCTGCCCTCCAGTTTCCCTCCCGAGCCTCCACTCATGTCATTTCATGTGAGTGGCAGTCTCAGGGCTGTGCTGTGGGTTCTAAACACAGCAGACTCCAAGCTCAGGCCTGAATTGTTTTGTATCTTTTTTTCTTCCCTTTTTATTATTATTAAGAAATTTTCTATTCACTTTACAACCACAGTTTCCCCCCTCTTCCGCCCCACAGCCTTCCCCCCAACCCACCCCCATCTCCACCTTTCCCAAGTCAAGGTCTCCCATGGGGCATCAGCAGAGCCTGGCACACTCAGCTAAGGCAGGTCCAAGCCCCTCCCCCCTGCACCAAGGCTGTGCAGGGTGTCACATCCTAGGCACTGGGCTACAGTATCCTTTGTATCTTATCTGGGAAACGGAGGATCACAGAGACGCAGGAAACCTGCCTCTGAGTGACTGTATAGAGGTGACCGAAGGGGCCAGGTGTAAGTTTTATTTACTTGGGGTGAATCTGTGCGCTAGATGAACACATGTAATTCCTGAAATCCTCCAAAATCTCTCAATGGTCTCTCGGGAGAATTTCACCCAGCCTTGCTCACTTTCTCACATCCTGGGGTTTCATTCCTGTCTTGGTTTGTCCTTTCCTGCATCTGCTCCAACCTTGATACCAGAAGCCCATGGTTCATGACTTCAGATGACCCTTGGAGGCACTGGGGGGTGAGTAAGTTTCCAAGGCCCGTGGGGCAGCCCCTGGAGGTTTTCTGGTGTGGCTGCAGCCTTCCTAGAGTAAGGTCCTGCTGCACACCGTGTTCCTACCTTCATGCTTCCGAACCGGTCCTGCCTCCTGACCTCTGTCTGTTGGCCCTCCCCACAGGTCCCGTGCTGGGGGCCTGCCTCTCTGGTGCCCTCTCTTCTCCTCTGCGGGCCACTCTGTATCTCTGTGTGGCCTCTGGCTCCTGTTATTTCAGGCATTTGGTTACTCCTCTAATCTGTTTAAATTATTTTTACCCTCTTTCCTCACACTGCTCTTTGCATTGCCCCGAGCACATTAGGCGTTCTATAAATACCGTTAAGGAAGAAATTAGAGAAAACATATAGTCACATTTCCTGATGGTCATGGAAGCTAACAACAAAAAATAATAAATAAAACTGGGTTCCAGAGAAGTTTGTGGATTTCATGAGTATAGTGGAGGATGATTTGTATCTGTGTATACTCTCCATCCCCCTTTTGGGATCGGAGTAGCCTTTCTTTGTGTGTGTGTGTGTGTGTGTGTGTGTGTGTGTGTGTGTGTGTGTGTGTGTGTCTGTATTTCTCTCTGTGTGTATGTATCTGTCTGTGTGTCTGTTTGTGTGTGTCTATCTCTGTGTGTGTCTGTGTGTGTGTCTCTCTGTGTATGTATCTATGTGTCTCTGTGTGTTTGTGTATTTGTGTGTGTGTGTTTCTGTGTTTGTATGTATCTGTCTGTGTATGTGTGTCTATCTGTATGTGTGTGTGTTTGTCTGTGTGTGTCTGCTCTTTCTCTCTCTCTCCCTCTGTGTGTACTCTCCCTCTCTTTCTGTCTGTGTGTTTCTGTGTCTGTATGTGTCTGCCTGCCTGTGTGTGTATCTATCTGTGTGTGTGTGTCTGTTCTCTCTGTCTCTATGTGTGTTTGTGTGTCTGCTATCTCTCTCGCTGTCTCTGTCTCTCTCTGTTTTGTGTGTGTCTGTTCTCTGTCTCTCTCTCTGTCTCTGTCTCTCTCTCTCTGTGTGTGTGCGTGTGTGTGTGTGTGTTGTGTGTGTGTGTGTGGTGCGCATGCGCGCGCGGCGTGCACATGTGGAGGCCAGAGATCAATGTCAGGTATCCTTCTCAATTGTTCTCTACCTTACTATGTGACAAGGTCTTTCACTGAACCCAGAGATCCCTGCTCTCTGGACTGCCAGGCCAGTGAGCTCCTGGATCTCTCCTTTCTCCACTCTGCCCCTCCAGCCTAGAGCTACAGGCGTGTGGCACTGACCTTTTCCCACGGTGCTGGGGACCCTAATTCAGGTCTTCATGCACTGCAAGCACCCTTTCCACAGAGCCATTGCCTCGGCTCCCTCTTTCTCCCCTGGAATGATGCAGAATGTAAGGCGGAGATCACAGGTCTGACTCCTCATGCTCTTTTTTCTCTCAGAAGCATCCAAGATGTCCTGGTGGCAGTCCTTTCTACCAGAAAAGACACAAGCACTTTGATCAGTCATATCGAAACATCCAGACCAGGTACCTCCTGGACCAGTATGCATCGAAAAAGTAAGTTGGCAGGTCCTGGCTCGACTTCCTGAATTCTGAATGCGCAGCTTTGCTGTTTTCTGGCTGGAGACTGTGCCGTTCCTGAGGTCTGGGGTGAAATGGTCTGTGGGAAGTCTGAAAGCAGGGATGACCCATCCCTGATGTACGCATCCCTTTTGGAGATGAAAAGTTGGGTAGGTTGCATGGCCCAGCTGGATGGAGTGGTCATGTATCCTGCAGCACCTGTGGGCTGACCCTGAGCCCCTGGAGGAGATGCTCACGATTGCTCAGTACAGGCCCCCCGACTTTTCCTCTTCCCCGGGTGTCTTCTGGCAGTGGGACTTAAGGAGTCCCTCATGATATAGAAGAACAAGGAGGAAAGCAATGGGCAGGACGTTGGCAGGGTTCCTAGGCGGCAGAATAAAGATGGAGATGAAGTCAGTTCTGACCACAGTTCTGCTGCCTCAGTAGTACAGGTTCGACACCTGCGTGTCCTTCCCTGTCGGGGGCGCTGGGTCTAGCCCCACATTCACCTCCGTGCTTCTGAAGGACTAGGTGTCTTCCGGGCCACGCTGAAGGACGAGATCTCTCCAGCTTGCAGCTGTGCCTCCCTGGCGCGCAGTGTGGGGCAGCTCATCTACAGCTCCGCTTGGGCTGATTAGAGAGAGGGCTGTGAGCAGGAAGGGGCTCGGAGCCTGGCCTTCTCGCGCTGCAGGTGCCTGCCACATGTCACCGGCACCCTATATTTAGAATCGCTTGTGGCATTCGTTTAGTTACCATCCCTTGATATAAACAAAGCCAAACATTTGCAGCCCATCTCAGCAGCGATTGGGATTCTAACACACACATACACACACACACACACACACACATGCACACACATACACACTACACACACTACACACACACACACACACACACTACACACACACACACACACACTACACACGCACATGCACACTCCATACACATATTCCACACAGCACACCGCTTCACACATGCATACACACACACATGCACATGCCATACACATATTCCAACACACACCACTCACACACTGCATACACACACACACAACACACACACACTACACGCACATGCACACACCATACATATATTCCACACACACACCACTCATACATGCATACTCACACATGCATACACATACACACATACATCACACACACACACATAGACACACATACACACACATGCACACACCATACACATATTCCCCCCACACACCACTCACACATGCATAACACACACAACACAACACACACTACACGCACATGCACACACCATACACATATTCCACACACACACCACTCACACATGCATACACACACACTACACACACATGCACACACCATACACATATTCCACACACACGCCACTCACACATGCATACACCACACAACACACACACACACTACACGCACATGCATACACCATACACATATTCCACACACACACCACTCATACATGCATACTCACACCATGCATACACATACACACATACATCACACACACATAGACACACATACACACACACATGCACACACCATGACACATATTCCCCACACACACCACTCACACATGCATACACATACACAACACACACACACTACACGCACATGCACACACCATACACATATTCCACACACACACACCACTCACACATGCATACACACACACTACACACACACACGTGCACACACCATACACATATTCCACACACAACACCACTCACACATGCATACATACACAATACACACACACACCACACACACACACACACACACCACATAGCATCTTGGCTGAAAACCAGGAAGGATGGTTCAGAAATGGCTGGTAAGAGGAGCGCCAGCCACAGGGATCTCAGGGAGTGCTTCTCAGAGGGTGTTTGCAGACAGAGGAAGGTTGCCACATGCAAAGATGCACGCTTGGGTTTGGGTGAACTCCATGCGTATGTGTGCTTGTGCTTGTATGCATATATATCAATGTATATGTGTGCTTGCACAAGTATAAATGTCTGGGTATGTGTGTGTGTCCAAGGCCATGCATGTTCCTGCTTGTGTTTGTGTGGTGTATAGTGGTGTATGTGTGTGCCTCTGTATGTGGCATGTATGCATTCACATGTATGAGGTGTGCCCAGGTGCATCTTGTATGGGCTACAAAAAGGGCATGCATGTACATATGTGTGCACTTGTGTGCCTGTGCTCTAGATGCACATGTGTGTGCTGCAGGGAGGACTGGATGTATAGAAAGGGAGCATTGTGTGTTAGCATACGCGTTAATAATTTTCCAGCTCATCTAATCATTTTCTCTGTTTGTGCAGGCGAGCGACCTCCCAGTCATCATCTGAGAGGTCTTCACAGAGAGGTCCTCTTCGCAGAGAGCTTCCAGTCAGAGCTCCACTGCGGGGGTGACTTGCAGGCTCTGTGCAAAGCGGGTGAGCGCATCAGAAGAGGAGGAAGTTGAAAATGAAACAGGTAACTGCTTCGGGTCCTCCATCAGCGGCTGCCCTTAGTACCTGTGCTTCTAAGTGCCGGCGTCCAATTCAGCTGTGGGCTGGGTGACCTTGGCAGAGAAGGGTAAGGGGTGCTAGTTGGGGAGGGTCAGCAGCAGAAGCTGGCTTGCTTATAACCAGAGCTGAGTTCCTCTTTCCCACCACTCGCTTACTCTTTACCATCTGATGTCAGTTCCAACCCACAAAGAATTGGGACTGCACCTCCATCATTACACCAGCCAGGGCTGAGGTATGGTTCTTGGCTTACCTCTGTACTTAGATCCCTAAGCCATCGGAGCCTCAGACTCCACCGTTGAGTTTCCATCACACTCTCTGTTGTCCTTGGAGCAAGGTCATCTTCTGAGGAGGCAGCCAGTGTTTAAACAGCTGTGTCTGTGGACACCAAGGGCTACGAAGGGTTCCATAAATCATCATATCTTAGATTTCAATGATTTGGCTCATGACGGTGCACTGTCATAGGAAAGGAGACGGACCAGCCAGAAGGTCAGTCCTGAAGTTACAAAATTCCAAGCGATGGAGAAACAGCTGGTGGTTGTGCATCGTTCTTTCAAGAAGAACATGAAGGCCCGAAGGGACGGCTCAGTAGTCAAGATACTTGCTGCTCTTGCAGGGGACCTGAGGGATTCCCAGGTGGCTCGCAACTACCCGTAACTCCAGTTCCAGGAGACCCTATGCCTCTGGCCTCCCCACGCATCTGCACTCATGGACACAATATCCACGATAATTAAAGAGAATAACACGAGCGGCCAAATGTTTCATACCTGATGTATATCTCACCCACTGCTCCCTGAAGTTTCTCAGAATTTCTCTGAAAGAAAGTGTAATTGGTAAGGACACATGAGAGTTGGGTAAGCTTGCTTCGTTTGAAAAATTAGTCAATGATGGAGTAACTGGACTGGCGTGGATAGCCCAAAGGAATGCCTTCTTTTCGGTTTGTTTGAAACGCACAGTTATTCAGCAACAACGATACATTTTAGAACTGTAGCCCAGAGTGAGATGGAAACAAGATTCCTCCTGCTTTTAGATTCTGGTGTGTTATTCTTTTAAATCCAGGACAGTAAATCTGTATTCCTAGGAATTCTCAGCAATGTCAAAGTTAGGATTATTTTTAAGCATACTTCTAGTAATCTTCACCTTATCATTTAGTTAGTTAAGATGTGTGTTTAAAGAATACAAGGCACCACGTTTAGTAGTTCTTAAAAAGAACGACATCCTAGAGGAATAGTCAAACAGTGAAATCATAGTTTAAAATCAAGTCTTGCAGTAAGATACCAGCTCTCCATGGACACACATGTGGACACTGCCAATTTAAGGACTTACCTTACATTGGAATGTGTTATACCTTAAGAGTTCATTCAAAGGACAGACGTGTAAAATATTATATATGTAGACTTATAAGTATGAACTTTATTCATCTCTTCTTAAAAAAACAAATTAGCTTATAAATGCCTTAGGTGTTGTTGTACCATGCAAATTGTATAAATTGTTAAAGAATGACTTCAGAATGTCAGCTGTGTGGGGTGGGAGGGTGCCTGCTTAGCATCTGTGGTGCTCTGGGTATCATCCCCAAGTCCCACACAAACCAGGTATGATGGTACGTGACTGTATTCCCCATCAATTGGGAGGTAGAGGCAAGAGGATCAGAAATTCAAGTCATCTTTGACTCTATAATGAGTTCCAGGTCAACCTGGGCTATGTGGGACATAAACTATCTGAAGATTTAAGTATTCAATTGTTTTGGAAAGATATATACTGATTGTATTTAAGTTTGTGGACTAGACATTGAACATTTGAGCCATGGCATTTTATGTCTGTCAGTTATACATCAGTGTGACTTTGAACATACTATGCAAGTTCCTGTCCCTCAGTGTCCCTACTGTAGGGTGAGGAAAGTGAACATCGTTAACTTTGAGTGGTTGGTGTGTTGGTTATGAACCTCGCACAGTTTTGGAACAGCTGATGGGAGTCTTCATGACACACAGAGCGTTTGCACTGGGTCCTCTCAGTTTGAGTCTGGGTTTGAGTTTATGACGGCGCCTCTTCGCCCACTGTAGATGGTCAGTCCTCTTGGTAGGGTTAAGGTTGCAGGTGTGGGGTTGGCCATCCCTATACTGCCCTCACTGCCCCCCTAGAATCATGGTATTTTACTCTCTCATCACTCATTGTGGGTGTCTTCCCGTCTCGGGTCTTGGAGATCACTTCTTTCTGAAAGTAGATTAGGTGGCTAGTGAGTGATTCCAGGGCTCAGGGAGATGATACCATTGCATTGCAGGGCAGCCGTGGAGGAGAGTGAGCGGGCCCTGCTGCAGGGTGGATGGGAGCCTCGGTCATTCATTATTCACTACCACTCTCACCAGCCCTAATTGTTTATCACAAGCTCTTATCATTTATTCCTTGCAGACATTAGTTCAGTCTGGTACATACTGGTCCTTTGCTTTGACAGGAAGGGGGTGACTCGAACTTCCCAGGACTAAGCTAGGCTGTATTTCTTCATTGTTTGTGACCCCTCAACCTCTACTAATGCAGGGATCCTTTCAAGCACCCACATGTACATGCTCCTGAAGGACTCTAAGGAGTGGCCAAGTATATCAGCCCTATCCCTCATGCCAAGAAGACAAGAGATGTGTGTTGTGCATATCTATATTAATAAATCACATACCTGCTGTTCTTTGTAACTTCCTGTGCGCCCGTTAACACACTTTGAAAAGCAAGAGGTAAAACTAAGTAGAAAAAGTTGTTTTGTTTTCCTCGTCATCTTTTTATCCCTTCCCGCTGAGGATGGGCAGCCAGAAAGGATCAGTCTAGTCTGTCAGTACCACACAGTCTTGTCACGTGTCCTATGACTAACAGAGTTTCTTGGCTCTCCTAGGTACCGGTCCCTAGAGGCTTCTTATGGAGAAGCTAAGAGGCAGCGTTTCCTCAGTGAGCTGGCCCAGATGGAGGAGAATGTACACTGGCGAGGTCACTGGCTCGGGACAAGTTGGACAAGTACTCCCTGGAGCAGATGGTAGGAGGACCTTCCAAGCTCCCTGGGCATATAGAAGGAGAGTTTGTCTGCATGAGGTGGTCCAATGCTTCACTGCTAGTGGTGATATTCTTGCCACACCCCTCTCTGACCACCCTTGCTTCTTCTCCAAAGGTGGAAGACAAGCTAGCTTGGGAGAGACACTAACATTTGAAGACCGGAATGAGCAGAGCCCCGAGTCCTGGTGAGGTTAAGTCCCACACCATCTGGGAGCGGATGTCTGTAAGGCTCTGTTTTCACTGTACAAGGATTCCCACGCCTGTGGTGCAATGGTAGAGACAGCATTCGGGGCTGCTTTCCTCTAAGAACTATGTGCATGAAGGCATGTGTGCCTGAGAGCCTGCCCTATAGACTATGGAAGTCCATGTGGGAAATGTGTGCACAAAATTCAAAAGGCCTGTCTAGATAATGTTCTATCATTCCTGTTTTAGGGACATTGACCTGGTGGCTCTCTCAGAATGTTTTGTTGAAGGGTTAACTCCCTGAATAGGCATGACTGTTTGTTGTCTTGGCTATTGTCTGTGCACTGGCTTCATTGCTGACTTTGTACAGAGAGCCCATGTATCTGCTTTTAATATAGGAGGGCTCATGGAGGGAAGCTGTAAATATTAGTGAGTCAAATCTTTAAGCCCACAGACCCTTCTTGTTTCACTTGCTGTTGAAACCACAGATTGCTGTATATATCCCTTGTGTCCCAGGTCTCTCACAGGAGTCTTGTAACCTTGTAGCTCAGCTCATCCATGGTGTTAGGAGACGAAGGGAGTACTCCAAGACTTGCTCAACCATAACACAGACTCGGTGGTCTAAGCTCCACTTTATAGGTTGGGGGCTGGAGTTTTTTTAGCCAGAAGCTTTCATGGCACTCTGTGGCATTCTTCTCGGCTGTTCTGACTGCATGTGGGCCTGATGGGCCAGGCTGGGACTCGGCTAGCACCAGTTATGTTTTTTCTTTTTTAAATGGAATGATATATTTCTGATTCATAAGCAGTTCACGCAGATGTATGAGGCTCGGTCTGTTTTGAATGTTACAACTCCTGTTCTCTCCTAGAAAGCCAGATCCAGAGCACCTTGCAGTAATGACAGGGAAAGAGGAGCAGATGTTTCTTATGAGCCCAAAGGAGGTTGGGACAAAACTTGTAAAAGTATGTCTGCCACTGTACTAAAGTGAATATTTCCCTCCACCAGGTACAAAGATGGCAGTCTGATATGCAGGCAGGCGAGCCAGGGAAGTACCGGATTGAGAGCAGATATGGAGTGCACACCCTGGAGATCAACAGGTGAGGAGCTACACCCAGTGTGTGCTGGGGTCACATCCTATAACCACATGCAAACTAAGACAGCAGAAGCTGGCTGGAGAGGCAGTAGAAGCTGATCCTCATCCTTAGGAGGCCAAGGCAGAGAGATCGGATGTCTAGGCAGCCCGGATGGACTGAGACTAAGTGCATCTGTAATATCAGGTGTGCTTGCAAGAGTCACGTGACGGCACAGACATACTAACACTCAGACATACAAGTGCATGCAGACAGGCTTATTTTTTCCTGTGGCTTTGACTAGATGTTTGCTTAGAATAGAAGCATGTTCTTCTTTTTTAATTAAAATGTTTTATGCATTGGGTTTTGTTGAAGAAGCGATGAGTTCTGGTATTTTGTTTCTGATGGCGAGGTGATTCACTCAATGATAGCTGTAGTGGCCAAGTGTGTTCAGCCCTTAGCAGATCTGGAGCTGACACCAGAGCCAAGGAGAGGGTGGAGTCCACAGGCAGAAAGTGAAAACAGGAAGCTTTTGGGAAGGGGTTCTGGTAAATACGTCTAGCAGGATTCTTGATATGAGTCTAGGCTGGGGTGAAGAGCTGTTCCCTGATGGAGATTGCATGAGGGACTCCATCAGGATGAGGAAGAGGTCAAAGTGAGTGGTCCTGCTCTTGATGTTCTGTTCCAACATGAGCCTGTTGGACTGGAAGCCTCTGTCAGGCCCTGGCCCTCTAGCTGAGGTGGGAGTTTCTTCATCCTCCTTCCAGCTTTTTCTTCTCTTTCTGTCTGCTTCCTTGTGACTTCTTGCTCTCCGTGGGGGAGACAGTCCCTTCTCTGGGCTCATCTTGGTGGCCCGAGGACAGTGTAGTGCTGTCCCTGAGTCCTGCTGGATTGTGGGCCCCTCCCTCAAGGCCCTCACTGTGAAAATGCCACTCCTCCACAACTATTCAATCTCTGCTAAGCTAGGAACTCTGTCCCCGGAAAAGCTCCAACTCCTGGCCTCACAGCTGGTTGCTTTCTTCATTCATCCATTGGTAGCCTATTGAGTGCCAGCTGCTGTGCTAGGTGGGGTGGTACATGGGTGGCCACCAAAATTGGACTTGCTATCTGGTGTCCAGAAGGTGTCCTGTATTTGCATAGGTGAATATCAGGTAGATGAGGGGAGAACTGAGCCTAGGGTGGCAGATCATGGTAAAATGAGGACCAGGGCCGATTTGCTTGGGAAGATGCAGCCCCAGTTTCCAAGGTGAGAGAGTGCTAGGTGGAAACTGCGTATTTCCGTGAAGGATCTCTAACAGTGTCTCATGGTGCACAGGTGCTGTGTACTGGGGCTAGAGGGAGAAGGAGAACTGGAGGCCAGAGTTAGGCCTGTAGACCAGGAAACCTGCAGGGCAGGTTGGATGCTGGCTTTGCATAGAAGCAGACAGGATCCCTCTTGACTTGGGGTGGGAGGGGCCCAAGGTGACCAGTGCCATGCTGTTGCTGAAACTCAAGAATTAGGAACCAGGTGTGAACGGGGGTTGGTGGTGGTGGGACTGACGAGAGGGATCCAAAGGGATCCAGAGTCTACTTACTCTGCAGGTAGACTCAGAATTGTGTCACTGGTGGAAGCATGCAGAGCAGGGAGAAGCCAGTTGGGTAGCAGGTCTCCAGAGCAGCAGCACTCTGTGGAGAGTAGTTCTTCCCTTGACTTCCAAGGATCAGTGGGCAGTAAACCAATACCAGTTTTCTCAGGAGGACACTGATGTCAGGGTATCTGATCACTGGGCAGGGTATGCTCTGATCAGTAGGCTGGGTAGGTTGACTTGAATGATCAGTTAGCTTTTTGTCAAGAAGTGTTTTCTCTTTATCAAGCATGAAAATAGTCACACCCTTATCCAATGTTGGCAACATTCAAACTTTATACCCAGAAAACATCCACTTTAAACAGTGAAGAACACCCAGAATGAACTAAGTTAGTTGGCCCTGGTAGGCCATGATGGAATGATCCAGAAACAACACAATTCTCTTGACTTACACTTGGTAAGACAAGCACATCTTTGTTTTTTCCCTCTCTCAATCCCTCCCTCCCTCCCTCCCTCCCTCCCTCCCTTCCCTCCCTCTCCCTCTCTCCCACTCTCCCTCCCTCCTGGGATGTCTTAGTATCTAGAGAATTTCATGTTCTTCAAGAAAAGAGCAATGAGAAACCCCACAAATTATAGCTCAGCTCAGCTGTTCATTCCAAAGTGCTGAGCTACAGATCATCTGATCCGCGGCGTCTCCGGGGTGTGGAATGCCTTGTCCATCTCTCTAGCTGGCTGTGGAATGAGCTTTTCCTTGCATTCTAAGATGACATTTGCTCCTATGAATATTCTTTGGCTCCTGCAGCTGAATTCTTACGATGCTGAAAAGCAAACAGGCTCCTTGGTACTATTTGAACTTTAACTTGTAATCTGTACCATGGTGTCTATATACATATACATTTTTCTCTGGCCATAATGAGAGTCTCCATTTTTTTCAAAGGGTTTTTATGCTGGTCTCTTATTCTGAGGGGAGCTTAGAATAGTGTCTCATTTCTTGTTAGCGGCACCGCCATCATCCCCTTTTTTGCAGAATGTTTTCATGACTAAACTTTTCTTATACTTTACTTTCTGATTTTGGTATTTAAATTCTGAGTTAAGAGTTACGCTCTAAACCTGTTTTCTATGTCACTTACCATTTAGGGGCCCTGAGCGTTGCCTACCAATGAGAAATTCGCTTATGACGTCTGTTCGTCTTTAGAAAGATAAAATTGCACTGGTTCTCACAGGAAGTTGTGTTGAGATGCTTTTACACTGAAAATTTGAGAGGCAAAGGAAGTAAAAATTGAGACAAAAAAAAAAATCCCTCCTATTCTGGGAACCCATCCAAACAGAAAGTAAAACCCTCGCAGAGTTCTCTCAGCATGAAGCAAAGGCTAGAATTAGACTCTGGGTTTGCTGAACATTCTCTGTAGGTCCCGGGGAGCAGAAGGGAGGGGAGGTCCTCCTGGGACATGGTGGAGATGAGGTCATAGTTCACTATCTCCAAGTTCGCCTTTGCTGAAATCAGAGTTTGGTGGAGTTCCCAGAGCCACCCTGACTTCCTCTCTGCTTCCCATTCTGTCTCTGCTCTAGGCATCCTGTTTCCTACAGCTCTATTAAACTCGGTAGAGGGGAGATATTCCAGGGCTTGCTTACATACGCGCATGGATGCTCACTTATTAGTTATGTACATACCACCGTTTCAAAGTTTTATGGAGTACAAAAACCCCAAGGAGTACAATGAACCAGATAAAGGAAGATACCAGAACTTGTAACCTGCGCCCCGCCCACCCAGCAGTCACCTGGGCGCACCCGGTTCCGGGGAACCAGTGTCATAATCAAGGGGTCTCATATTTGGGCAGGTCATGGGTGTCCTTCCCAGGGGGGAAGGAAGCCTTGGAGCCTGCTTCCTGAGCTGGCTCTCCGAAGCACAGGAGTTATGTATGGCAGAGGGAGAAGCGCTTCTCCATCGGACCTTCCATGCCTTTGTGCTCGAAGTGCTAATGGGTGAACGGAGGAGCTAATCAGTGCTATGTGTTAGGTGGCGCTGTCCATCTTCAAGTCAGCCCAGGGCAAGCTGGGAGTTACAGTGAGGTGGCCGGAGGCCTGACCATTTCAGCACGTCCTTCCTCTCTCCGGTGGTCCATTCTGTGACAAGTTTGTTCTCTTCCGGCGCCAACACAGCTCTTCCTTACTCAGAAACAGTTCAGAGGGCTTGGAAGCCCCTGATGTTTGGAGGAATTTGGGGAAGAAAGAAAGCTTTGCACAGGAGAGAGTGGAGGACTCTCTTTTGGCTCAGGGATTGAGTTAATACATTCTAACTGATGATGCTGAGCTTGATTTTTATATTTATTATATTACATTTATAAAACTGTAAGAGTTTTTCAAATACATTGCTTGATTTTAATCATCAAAGCCACCTTTATAAAGCATTTTAGGAATTTAAAATATCGGTGCCTTTTGGGAGGGATACATTGATAGAAGAGGGCTGTGAGCTCATCTGAGGAAGTGCATAGTACCAAGGTACCACGGCTGCAGGATTACAGCCTCGGCAGCCATATATATTAACAGTTCTCTGCTGTTATTCTGATTGACTACTGTTGTGAACAGCCCGAGTTGCCAAGATGAGCCATTATGGACAGAAACAAGTTTTTACCTTGAGCTTAAAGGACATTACTCAATTAAACAGAGGCGTAGAAGCTTTACTGAGGCCTAGGCCCAGACCAATTATATACTATCTGAATTATATACTACCGAGTTCTGACTGCCCTTAGTTGTGCGAAGAGGATATGATACATCGAGCACAGGCACTTACTCTGGATCTAAAATTGAAGAAATTCACAGTGCAACCAGGAAACTCAGTTTGGAAACCATTATATTAACACGAAGGGCTGTTGACGGAATTGGAGATGGTGAGATCTACGCAGTTGACTGGACACTCAGGTACCATCTGTGTCCACACTCCTCTGAGGACTCTTTATGGCCTAAGTGTTAATCCCCTTCTCAGCTCTGAGGACCAGGTGATCTGCTGGGCCAAGGGCAGTCTTTGTCCTCTGGGCTCCTCCTGGAAGTCCTGCTCAGGCTTCCCTGGGAGCTCTGCTATTGGCTGGGTGGTGGCTTTGGGTGTCCTGCTCCTCCTTCTAAGTCTGTGCCACTTTGTGGCCCCACTGGGCTCCATGTTGGCCAGGCCGTCGCTCCCACAGATTTCAGTTCTTTCCATCAGCTTTCCAGGACCTCTGGTCACGCATACGGTCCGCATGCTGTTTTCTCATTTTGCAATGCTGTTGGTAGTAGAGGCAGGTGAATGCCAGTGGAGCCGGGACTCTCTACTGCCCACTGCTCTTTTGCACCGAGGCAGGGCTGCCTGCAGAGTGTCCAACTGCAAAAGCCTGTTGCTTCCTCATCAAAGCAGGCCAGCGCTGCACCGTGCTGCTGGGTGGCGGCCGCATTCATTCCTCCCAGGTGCATGGAACATAATGTACTGGTGTGAGTGTCCAGATGGACAGGGCTGTGTTGACCTCTGTGAGCAGTGACATTTAAAAGGGGGCCAGATGTCACGTCTGACACAGCACAAGTGGGTTGAAACTCCCGAGAGAAAAGAAGGCCCTTGGCAGACAGCATAGGTCTCAGAAAATTCTCTTCCCTTTCCTGGAGATACTAAATCTTTGGTCAGAGAAAACATTTTCAGCTCCGAAAGGGACAGAGAAAAAGCCAGATGATCTTGCAGGACAGGGCTTTGTCCCTGGATTACTGGCTTACGGCACTTTAAAGTGAGACTCCGGCAAATTTTTTATTTCTCAAAGGTAAACTTATGCTAGTTCTTTCCCAAGATTAAGGCCTTGCCCTGTGCCCCAGTTTGGAGGGAAAGGCAGCAGGAATTCGAATTTTGGAGCCCGGTGGACCTTGTTTTCCAATCTCTGCAAGTGCCGAATTCTCCTGTGGTGCTTTCCAGCATGCACGGCAATGTTACGTGAGACGAGCTGAGGTTGTGGTGCTGGAACTGTGGCGCAGTCAGTAGAGGGCTTGCTATGCAGGCGTGAAGACCCTAGTTGGATTTCCAGACTCTACATGAAGGAGTAGGGCATAGTGGCATGTGCTTGTCATCTCAGTGCCGCTGACGCAGAAGTAGGTGGAGACCTGGGGCTTTCTCTCTAGCCAGCCTAGTTTAGTCCAGGCCAACTGGAAACCCTGCTTCAGAAATCATGGTGGACAGAGGAGGAACAATTCCAGAGGATGACCTCTGGCTTTCATATGCACGCACACACACATGTGTCTACATGTACATACACACGAGCACATACACATACACACAGGAGAGACAGCGAGAGCAAGACCCCCACCGGAACCTCACGGGGTACCGGGCATAAATCAGAGGATGTGAAGATGCCCTGCTTCTCTCCTTTTACATTTTCTGGGGGAGGTGAAGGGGTGCCAGTTCACAGCCACAGAAGTGGCCTCCCTTTTGAAGGATGGAAGTGAAGAGATGAGAACTCTGCACCCGAGAGTCTGGGCCCTTGCCATTTCAAGTTCATCATCTTCCTGGGATGGACACGCACCCATGTCTTAGGTGGGGCCCAACCTGGGTGGTTTTTTTTTTTCTTTATTAAGAAATTTTCTACTCACTCTACATACCACCCACAGATTCCACTTCCTCCTCCTCCCATCCCCCAGCCCTCTCTCCCAAGCCACCCCACATCTTCCACATCCCCCAAATCAAGGTCTTCCATGGGAGTCAGCAGAGCCTGGCACACTGAGCCTACGCGGGTCCAAGCCCCTTCCCCACTGCATCAAGGCTGTGCAAGACGTCACACCACAGGCACCGGGCTCCAAAAGCCTGCCCATGCACCAGGGATGGATCCTGATCCCCCTGCCTGGGTCCCTCCCAAACAGTTTGAGCCAAACTACCGTCTTCCATATCCAGATAGCCTAGTCCAGTCCTATGAGGGCTCCACAGCCACTAGTCTACAGTTCATGGGCTTCCTCTAGTGTCAGCCTGGTGTTTTTAATGAGGCTGATGTGTGGGTCATCCCAATCTGGGGATTGCACCATTTGTGGTTCTCAACATCAGCTACTGGCTTCAGAGTGCTTCTGGGGGTGAGGTGGGGCTCTGGCCCTGCTTTACTTGACTAGCAGGGTGTTCCACACTTAGGGAGGCTCACAGGGTTTCTGCTCAGGCCTTAGATACAAGCTCGGTTCCTGCCTGGGGCTCTGGTGAGTTCTCAGCTGCCTGGTCATGCTGTGATCTCGGAGCCATTTAGAACAGGACAGTGGCAGGCACAGTCCGAGATGGGAAGCATCAAGACAACATAGAAAGCAGGACCAGTTGTCAGCTCTTGGGCTACCTTGAGCTAACCAGAGAACAGCTCCTAGGAGGAGAGCAACTCCCTCCACAGAACAGGTACAGGACTCCCCCAAACATGCCTCTTTATTGTCCCAGCAGGAAGGATTCTGCTGTGGACCAAGACCCCAGAGGCCTTCCCAGTGACTGGATGAAACAACAGACTCAACTAGGCTGAGAAATAGAGCCAGACAGACGGATGCTTTCTCCTTGAGAGTGAAATAAATGATTTCTGGAAGCTCTCCTATCCTTCCTGTCTGAGAGTACAAGCCACGCATAGTTTGGGGCCAGGCATTCATCTGTATCTATAATTAATACTATGCTCTGCCCTTCGTTCCAAGATAGAGCTGGCGCCGTTTTCCAATAAGTCACAAGTGATCCAGGCCATGTGGTTTGCTCTCCAGGAATGCTTTGTTCAAGTTCAGGAGGCCGACTGTGTCAGGACATCTCACAAACTTGCTTTCTCTCCCCAAGGGCCGACTTTGAGGACACAGCCACCTACTCAGCAGTAGCCACGAACTCCCATGGACAAGTGTCTACCAATGCTGCTGTGGTGGTGAGAAGTATGTTCCTGCTGTCTGTCTTGTAGGGGAAGAAGGCCTTTGTCCCTGCCTGTCTCCTTCTGTGCCACATTCATGCAATTTTCCCTACAGGGTACCGAGGAGATGAGGAACCATTGCACTCTGTAGGACTTCCAATTGGATGTGAGTATACCTGGGTGTCTTTGTCTAGAAAGATGTTTAGGCATGGAGGTGAGAAATGATTTTCTCAGGGTGAAATCTTTGTTAAACATATGTTTCTAATACCTCTCTAGGTTTCCCCAGCCAGGGTTATTGTGTGATAATTTTCTCTGCTGGCAAGTTGGTGTTTTAGACACAGGTGAAACCATCGCTCATAGAGACTTTATATATCTGGATTGGAAAAAAGAAATGAATACAAATTCTTAGGCAGAGTCTGTGATGGTGCCTTATTTTGTGTGTGAGGACACTCTATGCTCTTGAAAGTTCCTAGGCCATTTATATGGAGCAGCTACCTGAGGTCTAGGTGGGACACACAGCCAGCGTATGCTGAGAGTGATAAAACCGGTGGCCTCAGTGTCCGACAAACCTCCTGCTCATGTGGGGTGCCCTGTGGCGTGTGGCCTCTTGCTCTGCTGTCAATGTCAATGCCACCCCACTTACCTTTAAACACCATCAGAATGGGAAGAAACTATCTATCAGCAAAAGGCTCCTTGTCCACAGAGACATGCATTTCCCTGTGACCCAGGTTGATTTTTCCCTGGGAGGTCCAAGAGCTGTGCTGACCCAGATCAGTCGAGGAAGGCTACCAGAGATGAGACCTACTTCCAACATAACTCATGTATGGTTAGGGACAAGGTTTATGTTCGACTCATATTTCTACCGGAGGAATTGTGCTTTCTGTGTGGGCTCTGGCTTGGCCATGATTTTACACAGGAGCCCTAGTCATGAGGAATTGACCAAAACATTTCCTGCTGGTAGATCCTTTGCAACCACTGCTGAGACTGAGTGTCCATAAGAGATGAGAAAAATCAGCCGTCCTCAGAGTTCTGGGAGACAGATTCAGGGAGACTCAGGACCCTGTGGGTCAGTCCCTAGGGTTGCCCACCAGCATCTCACTTTGACAAACATTGTCTCTCAGTTCTGGAACCTTCTAGATTGTTTGTTTCCAAGACAGGGTTTCTATGTGTAGCTTTGCGCTTTTCCTAGAACTTACTCTGTAGCCCAGACTGGCCTCGAACTCACAGAGATCCGCCTGGCTCTGCCTCCCGAGTGCTGGGATTAAAGGTGTGCGCACCACCACGCCCAGCTCTTGCTATGGCTCTAATAGCTCTGACCCCGGGCAACTTTATTTATTAACATACAATTAAAATCACATTTCAGTACAAATAAAATACCACCATAAACCACCAAATATATTTTTGGTGTTTGTGCATGAATTTTATTGGATGGGCTCACACCTAACATTTGGCTAGTATTAAACCACTCCAGGAGTTTAGGGCAGGCCAAGGTGGATGTAGGGAGGTATATGGATCCGGAGTCCTATACACCTTGAGTACTTGGATCTTTGAGTTAATTGTCCTACTCCTAGGTTTCATCCATTAAAATTTTATCTTTCCAAACAGAGACTTGAAATATCTATAATAGCTACAAAATATTTCAGGATCATAATGACAATAAATGCTTTTGTATTCACCATATAAATGTTTTCTTTCTCTCTCTCTCTCTCTCTTTCCTTTTTTTTAAAACCATTTTTTCACTTTTGGAGTTAGTATCAAGTTTACATGGCATAAAGTTAACCCCTTAAAGCACACAGTTCAGCCATGCTTCAGCTCTTTTTAAAGGGCTGAGCCGGGTGGCGGTGGTGGCGCACACATCTTTAATCCCAGCACTCGGGAGGTAGAGGCAGGCAGATCTCTGTGAGTTTGAGGTCGGCCTGGTCTACAAAGCGAGTTCCAGGAAAGGCACAAAGCTACACAGAGAAACCCTGTCTTGAAAAACCAAAAAAAAAAAAAAAAAAAAAATGCTGGAGCTATCATGGAATTGGAATGGTAAGAACTTCTGGACACTCAGCCAGTCCCCCAAGTCAAATTACTATTTCCATTTTGCAGACATTTTCTGAACTTTCCCTATATGCATGTGTTTGAAGTCACAGGTGGCTTTTGGTTTTAAAATTTTACCTTTTTTGTTTTGTATTTTTGTTGGTTTTTTGAGACAGAGGTTCTCTGTGTAGCTCTGGCTCTCCTGGAACTAGCTCTGTAGCCCAGGCTGGCCTCACACTCACAGAGATCCACTTGCCTCTGCCTCCTGAGTTCTGGATTTAAAGGCATGCGCCGCCGCCGCCGCCGCTGCCACTGCCTGGCCTAAGATCTTACTTTTTAAGTGTGGTAGTGCACACTGGTAATCATATCACTCGGAAGATGTCAAGGTGAAGGGTAGCCTGAGCTATCGTAAGACCTTGTCTCAACAAAGAACTGGACTATTGCTCAGTGGTGGAGTGCTTGCCTCGCATGTGAACGGCCCCGAGTCTGACACCAGTGCTACAACCACCAAATAAACAATGCCTGCGGACGTGCTTCTGACTGACGCACGCCCTCTACTAAGTGTGTTTTTGAGTTTTAGTCTGTTTCTAGTTGACGTCTAGTTAGTTCACTTGCTGTGGAATGACATGCGGATAAGAACAGTGCCACAGTTTATTATAAAGAGGAAATGCCACAATTCCAGTGGGTGGGACTTTCCCAAAGCCACTCTTTGGGCTGAGGTGGACGTAAATCCTATGCTGTAAACAGTCAGGTCCATGCCGTGTCCCTGTGTGACCATGTCCCTAATGACTTGTCTGACTACAGAGTGGCAGTCTCCCAGGAGGGTGACTGACAAGGGGCCTTTATTTCCCATGGTTCTCGGTGTGCAGGCCTGGTATCTCAGGCTGCCAGTGTGTGTTCTGGGGGGGACTCTGCTTCCTGGTTTATAGATGGTCCTCCCTGGTCCTCCTGGGTACAAAGCCATCTCTCTCCCTCTCTATGAGGGCACTGACCCCATCATGGGGCCCCTCCTCATGAGTTCAGCAAACCCGAATCACCTCTGAAGGCCCTGCTGTTCTCATACCAGGGTGGTTAAGGCTTCAGCAGCATGTGAGTTTGGGGGACACAGACCCTCAGGCACTCCCCACCCCAGAGGGCGTGTACTCCATAAACAGGTGTATCTGCTGTGCTGGGACATAGGTACACATGCTGGCTGGGTGCTAACAGTATCTACGCCCCCACCCCCACCCCCATCCCCCCACAGTGCCGCTTTCCTCCGTGATTCCATACACACACATTTCGATGTTCAGTTTTTGGAGAAATTCGGGGTCACCTTCAGAAGAGAGGGCGAGACAGTCACACTCAAGTGCACGCTGCTGGTCACGCCAGATCTGAAGAGAGTGCAGCCACGAGCTGAGTGGTACCGGGATGGTGAGTGCTGTGGTGAATCGGGTCCCGGGGGAAACTGCTGACATGTTAAGTCCCCACTGCTGTACCTGTGAGCCTCTGTGGAGGTGTGGCCTTGGGTGGCACTTGACCCTCACCTCTGCTGGTCTCTTAGTTGCCAGCAGAGAAGTAGACCCGGGGAGGGTGACCTTGGCGGTGTGGCTCTGACCTTGAACGTCGTCCAGGAGTCTCTTGGAGCAGCTCATGGGGAAGCACTGGAGCTAACCTCACTCTCTGATGCCATTTCAGATGTGCTGTTGAAAGAGTCCAAGTGGACGAAGATGTTCTTCGGAGAAGGCCAGGCCTCGCTGTCCTTCAGCCACCTGAACAAGGATGACGAGGGGCTGTACACCTTGAGGATCGTGTCCCGGGTGGTGTCAGTGACCACAGCGCCTTCATGTTTGTCAGAGGTACCTCCGTGGGTGGGGTCCACTCAGAGGGCGGGGAGAAGCCACATGGAAGGAGGGACAGGGGAGAGATACACAAGTGGATGGTGGGGCTTGGTCATTGCAGACTCCCCTGACCAGAAATCACCCCACCCAAAGTGTGAGGCATGTCTGCCATCATGACCCTGACTTGTGAGTGAGCAGAAAGGGTTAGACGCATGGCCTCTGCTCCCCACTGTTCCTAACATCCTAGAATTTACAAAGGGGACCCCCAGAGGTGTGCTGCATGCTCAGCTCCCGGAGGGTGCAGTAGGCTCCTTGAGACTCTGCTGTTATGACTGACACAAGACTAGGGCAGTGTGTCGTTCATCTTTGCTGACTTTGGTTTATTCCTGCTTCCTCTGGTC
The DNA here is from genome assembly GCF_004664715.2 of Peromyscus leucopus. Lineage (NCBI taxonomy): Eukaryota > Metazoa > Chordata > Mammalia > Rodentia > Cricetidae > Peromyscus > Peromyscus leucopus. The sequence goes on along the minus strand of NW_023505415.1, from coordinate 310,039 downwards.
ACAACATGGCAGCACCAGGTCCAGAATGCCCTGGGTCTGACTGAATCCTCTGTCCTGCCTCTAACTCACATCAGGATGCCATTCGTAATTATGTGATAAGGAAATGTACCAGGCACAGCTTCAGGCAACAGCAGAGGTGGCATGCATTGTAAACACTCATCATGCACATGTGTGTAGGTGTGCATAGACATGCGTGTTCATGCACAATCTGTACAGACCTCCAAAGACTCTCATGACGACTCTGTAAGTTGCTCTATTTCCCGTTGGAGACGCCAAAGCTCAGAGAGTTTGGCTCTCTTGCTTGTGGAGGAACCAGGGCTGACTTCTGCTGGGGCCACAGACTGAGCGCGTCCCCTCTGCAAAGCCCAGTGGACTGGGCTGGGGCTGTGCCCCTTTCTCAGGGTGCTGCCTCTGTGGGCTCCTTCCTGAGCCTCTTGGGGAGACCCCAGCTGTGGCTGCTCTCCCAGGACGCCATGCTTTCTTTCTGTCTTGCGTGGCCAGCCATCTCTGGCTGGTCCCTGCTCCCTCCTGCAGCTTCAGGTGTGGGTGGTATGAGAGAGCCATTGGGGTGTTAGATTTTTCTCTCAGTGGCAGTTAGAACAGAACTTAATGGAGGCCTGTGCCATTAGAGTGTGTTACCTTGGGAACATAAACATCTATCTTGCTCCTGTACTTCCCACAAGCTCACACAGGCATGCAGGGCTGTGATTTCGGCTCTCCCATATAATTTTGTGGGTTTTATTAGGGTTGGCATTAAAAGATACCTTCCATTCTCCAGCGTGCCTCGGGCAGGGTGTTTTGCACCATAAAAACGCAATGGCTTCAACCAGGTTTGATTGCTTTGCTTATTCAGCACTCCGATCGGGAAGAACAGGGCACAAAACCCGGGGAGCTCAGCCGTCCTCAATCACTTTCTGGAGGTTATGAATTCAGTGGAAACACCAGGCTCAACGGCAGTGAATCCATGGCCTTTAGTACATCAGGGAGGTTTTGAACCAGATGCCAACAGAAACGCCCAGACTCTCTGTGGGCTCACAACAGCCATGGACTCCTGAATAAATATGGATTTTTAGATAAAGAAAAATCAAAATGTTAAGTGTATTAACTTTCTCATCAGCTCTGCTGGGCCTTCAGCTATAATTAAAATGCATTTGGAGGCTGCAAAATGAATGGAAACATTATGAGCACAAGTTGCTTTTTTTTAATTCTCACATTTTCTAAGAAATTCAAAATATAAAAAGCATCTCAGTTTGGTATTTCTCAGGTGTTGTAAAGGCTGGCTTACCTCTGTGTTTTTAGTAAATTTCGACAACTTGTAAGGTTTGACCACCTAAAATTAAGTGAAGGTAAATTTTTAATTTTGGATCAAATTATAAAAAAAGTTAACTAGTAAGAAAGATTTAAATAAAATGCATGTAGACCTACCTCTCTATTTCTTGATATCAGTCTGCTGGGTTAATAGACGCATCCAAGTGATTTGGTGATAAAGATCAAACTGATCAGAGAGAATGTGAGCTTGGACGTCTGTGGGCAGGCTTGGCAGTGACCCACCTCGTAAGTGATGCGAGCACGTTTTCCCCACAACAGATGCTGACCATTGGTCACAGGGGCTCCTGGGGCACCCATGGACCTGCAGTGCCATGACGCCAACAGAGACTATTTATCGTGACTTGGAAACCGCCCAACACCACTACTGAGAGCCCTAGTCATCGGCTACTTTCATTGACAAGTGAGTGAGCTTCGTTCTCCTAGGGATGGAAGCCCTCAGTGTCACAACTAAGGCCACACATTTGGATGTATCATGTCACTGTAGGCTGACAGTGCCATTTGGGAGAAGTGGGCATGCCACTATTTTGGCCATCCAATGTCACTGATAAAGTAATCGGTAAATGACGCTGGTAGGTTGAGCCTGGGAGACCCCACCTGGGGCTTGTTGGCCAGTAACAAGCCCAACCCTTTACTGCAGGATAATTAGAGGAAGAGAGGTGACACTCTCTAATACAAATGCTCAACTCTACAACTTGAGGAGCCCAAAAGACTAACTTTCTGACCTGGCCATTTTCATGCTGGGACTTAACATAAAAGTTTATATTTAAATTCCTCAGCCTATGAAAGACAGAGGCAAATCTTGTCTGCATTTCCAGGTTTCTAGACAGGACTATATTTTCAAAAGTCTTCCAAATTCTGCATGGGAAGGTTCTGGAAACTGGTATCTTACTGCTCAGTAAGCCTGAACAGGAATCCCAGGAAGGCATTCAGTAAAGATGGACAGTGGAGACAGAGGAAGGTAGATCCTCTCCCAGATTCATCTCAACAAGCTCAGGACTCTACCCTGTGGCCTTCGCTTGCTCAAGCTGCCAAGAGAAATTGCCAACAATGTGGCTTGTCTTGTTCAACTTCAATGTGATAGTTTTTTTGTTTTATCTTATATTTTGTTATATTTTATTATTGTCACTTAGAAGCCTGTTTTTTTTTCTTCTTTTTTTTTACAATAAGAGAACAGAAAGGGAGTGTATCCTGATGGGAGGGGTGGGTAGAGAGGAACCTAGAATGAGTAGAGGGAGGAGGAAAAATGAAAAAAGAAATTGCAACAATGGGTTTTAAAACAAGTTTTTGAGCAGATTTGACTTAAACATGTTTCGATGCAGGAAATTATCTTAAACTATAAGCCACAGAGATTGAACTTACCTTTCTATCCATGTAAATGCATGTATATGGCTATCTCCCTATCATCTACCTTTCCCTCATCTATCTTCCATCTATCATCTATCTAAATGTCTATCTATCCACCTGCCTATCTATCTATCTATCTATTCTAATCTATCTATCTATCTATCTATCTATCTATCTATCTATCATCTATCATTTTGTCTATCATCCATCTATCTATCTACCATCTATTCATCTATCTATCTATCTATCCATCCACCTATCTATCTATCTATCTATCTATCTATCTATCTATTCTATCTATCTATCTATCTACCTATCATCTATGTATCTGACTGTCTTACTTATCATCTATTTATACTTCTATCTTATCTTGTATGTCTTTCTTATCTACCATTCATCTCCCTCTCTATCTTGTCCTGCCTTACCTTCCAATTGTCTCCCCATCTTATCATGACTATCTTATCTATAATCCATCTACCTACCCTCTATCTTGTCTTGCCTGTCTTATCTTTATCTCTATCTTATCTACCAGCCCCTGATCTATCTATCTATCTATCTATCTATCTCTATCTAATCTATCTATCTATCTATCTATCATCTATCTATCTACCTACCTTTCATCTATCTTATATATCTATACTAATCTATCAATTAGCTATCCATTCACCTTTATGTACCTATATAAGAGATAGCTATTGGATTTACTAAATATTTTTTAAGGTTTATTGTGTTACTATAATAGAGGTCAATATTTCAATAGTTTGAGTTTTTATCCAAATGGTGTGCTCCTCTGTGATGACTGCTCTATGAGAATATACCTCTGAGTATTTAGTAGATTATTACCACATTTGCTTTTTTTCTCTACATTTCTTTTTCATTTGAAGATGTGAGGTGGGAACTAAACAACTGGGTCCAGTGCAATGATGCACCAGTAAAGATCTGCAAGTACCACTGTCACAGACTTTTTGAAGGAAGGTCATATGTGTTCCGTGTGAGGGCTGTCAATAATGCTGGCATCAGCAGGCCTTCCCGGGTCTCAGATGCTGTGGCTGCCCTTGACCCTGTTGACCTCAAAAGGTTACAAGGTATGCTCATTTAAGTCCCAGTATGAATTGGGAACCTGTGGATTACATGCATGTAGTTATTTCGTTCTTTGTTACCCACTGCATGTAAGCATGATATCCCATGAGGAGTGTGGCAAGAGATATTTCCTCATTTCTCAGCATCTCCATCAATATTGTCTTTTGGCTTGGAGGTGATTGACATGCCTTTAGGAATAGAGGTTGATACCTGTGCTTCACAACAATGCTTCTTGTCTTCACCAAGCAGTGCACTGGAATCTAGGCTGCCTAAAAGTCACATGTCCTCCAACTTTTGATGGCACAGTTTCTATACATAGTGGGACTTAGGTCTCAACACAAAACCACTCTGTGCCTGAGTTTTAAATTCTATGGCACAGATTCTTTCATGGGACTAGATCCTTCATCATGATTCACCGGAGTCACTATTTTTACCTTACTATGAGTCCTTTGACCCTCTAATTACCAGGAACACTTTCAAAATACCAGAAGTCATGACCCCATAACTTTTGTTGCCTAAATGCTGAGCCAGCTCACAACTCACCCCCAATTAGGGAAAACTGTGCTTCCTTCAGGGAACCCTTGGATGTCAAAGTCACTGTCCTCTTTTCTCTGCAGCGATTCATTTGGAAGGAGAGAAAGAAATCGTCATCTACCAGGATGACCTTGAAGGTAAGAATCCTCTTTTTTTTCAGCTTTGTGAACTTGAGGGCTCTAGTTAGAGATGAGAGAGGCTGAGGACAGAGCGGACAATGATCAAGCTGTAGTATGTCTGGGAAGCACTCTTCTAGTTGGGCCCAAATGCATCTTCTAGGGACTCCTGCAGGTGAAGCTGAGATATGATTCTTAGCTGATGTTGGGCCCTTATTATTTATGTATTTATTAGTGTGCGCGCGCATGTGTGTGTGTGTGTGTGTGTGTGTATACATGCATGCATGCGTGTTTGCATACATGCATGCATGTACATCTAGAGGCCAGAGGACAACTGTCATAGAATGTTATTTTAAGTGTGTTGTTACTTTTGTTTATGCTGCATTTAACTCTGTGAAGCTGTGTTACTGTGCCTGTGTAAAACACCTGATGGTCTAATAAAGAACTGAACAGTCAATAGCAAGGCAGGAGAAAGGATAGGCGGGGCTGGTAGGTAGAGAGAATATATAGAAGGAGAAATCTGGGAGAAAAGAAAGAAGAAGCAAGAGAAGGAGGAGGACACAAGGGGCCAGCCACCTAGCTACACAATCAGCAATGGATAAGAAAGAAAGATATACAGAAATAGAAAAAGGAAAAAGCCCGAGGCAAAAAATAGACAGGTTAACTTAGGTTAAAAAAGCCGACAAGAAACAAGCCAAGCTAAGGCTGGGCATTTATAATTAAAAATAAGCCTCTGTGTGTGATTTATTTGGGAGCTGGGTAGTGGGCCCTCAAAGAGCAAAAGAGTAAAAACAAACAACAGACAACTTTGTCATTTCGCAGGTATCATCTCTCTCTCTCTCTCTCTCTCTCTCTCTCTCTCTCTCTCTCTCTCTCTCCTCCCACCCTCTTTGTCTCTTCCTTCCCTCTCTCTTGAGACAAGGTATCTCTCAATGGCCTGGAGCTTGTCAAACAGTGATGAATCCCAGGGATTCACCTGTCTCTGCCTCCTGAGTGCTAGAATTACAAGTGTGCACACCTGGCTTTTTAGACAGGGGCTGGAGGTCAACAAGCACTGTACCCATTGAGTGACTCCCCATCTTACCAACACTCTGAGTGAAAGAATGTTTTATTTTATTTTAACCTTTTCAGCAAGAATTTTATTCCTAACATTTGAACTGAAATGGGTTGCAACTCCCCTTTCAAATGGCGTTCTTGAAAGATTGCATTTCTCTTATTAAAGCTTGATGTTGTGACTAGGTCTCATTAACATGTATCCCAAGACAACTGGAAAGAGGGACTGAGGTGACATATATCACACCATGAATGAGACATCCCCAGATTTTGGTTGGTCTTATATCCAGACCACAATACACTGAACAGAAACTTAAAAGTAACATTCCAGGGCTTGGTGACTTATTGATTCCTGGGACTCATAATGGAAGGGGAGAAAACTAGCTCCTAAAAGTTGTCCTCTTACACACACACACACACACACACACACACACACACACACACACACACACTTTCTCCCTTCTTCTCTTCTTCTAGAAAGACTGCAAATCAGTTGGAAGCCACCAGCGAAGCAGGGGTGCTTCTTGGCTCTTCTTCAAAATCACAGTATTCGAGAAGGTTCCTCCTAGGGCAGTTGGTGGCTAGGATTGACTTTTAGGTTTGCAGTACACAGTCTCCATAGGAGAAGCCTCACATTGTGTCTTCTACCCTGTGAAGGCTGTGGGGTCTCTGAAGGAGTGTACCCTAACCCTGACCACAGAGGAAGTAAAGTTCCATGGAGAGCACTTGGGGATTCTGCAGAGGTGACCTCGAGGTGGCACTACTGGTCTTCGTCAAACATGTATCTCCAGAAGACCTGTAAAGCCACGAGAGACACCTGATCAATACTCAGTAGAGGAAACTGGCCCTGGCAGGGTGGCTTACAACTCTCCGTAACTGTCTGGTTCCCTCAGTCTAGCACTCTGCCAGTGCAGGATCTATTGAACACAAATATTGGAATGACTGAGAAATCTGAGATATACTGGAGAAGATAGTCTTGCTGTGAGCAGGCCTGTATAAATGGGAGGATTGGCATGCTGGGGGAGGAAAAGCATTCGATTTCACTCTCATGGGATGTAGGATTAGTGGAGAAATGCTGTGCTCTCCCAATGTGGACGATGGAATTCACACCCCATAACAAAGGCCACGGTGAGAAGGTGCAGCTTGCATCACAAATGCCGTGGGTCTGTGATGAAACCTGTGGTACTGTGAAGCAGCAGAGCCTAGTAAAACTCCCAAAGGCAGAGACCTTCCAGCTCTGCCTACCTAGCTAGAGGAGCCACCTTTTATAGTCTATAGGCATGGATGCATTTGGGAAGCGTGTTGAGTAAAGAATAATGTTGCATAAAGAAAAATGTCGAGTCAACGAAGCATTTCCATAGCAATAACAGGGTCGATACGGTGAGATTCTGCCTGCAGTCACCGTGGCTCGATTGCCAGAGGAAGAAGCTGAGGGCATTCAGCTGCACCCCTGGTCCCCTCCCTGCACCTCCTTTCCAGCTGGTTCTACCCTTCCTCGTGGTTGCTACATTCTTGGATGTGGCAGTGTTTTGTTCACACATCAGAGCATTCCTGAGGCTAATACCTAGTCACGTGGCTAGCCTTGGAAGGTCGAAGATGAGACCCCGAGGTAGAGGACTGGGGACCTTGGAATAGGATGCTGATCTGGTGTGAGTCTGTGCTTGCAAAGAATATTCCTACAGTCTCCAACAAGCTGGGTGTGAATTAAGGTTCTGGTGTCAATGGAGAGGACTTGGAGAGTAAGTTGTATTCTAGTTTTATTCTGTTTTTATGATAAAAATAAAAGCACTCTAACTAAAAGCAACTTGGGGAGAAAAGGGTTTATTTCATCTTACATCTCTGGTTACAGTCTACCATCGAGGGAAAATCAGGATAGGAACTGAAGCAGAAACTGTGGAGGAACTTACTCTTCATGGCTTCTTGGCTCATGGTTTGATAGCTTTTTTATACAGCTCAGGACCATCTGCCTAGGCATAGTACCGCCCACAGTGGGCTGGGGCCCTTCTTCATCAATTAGCAACCAAGACAGTATCCCATAGACATGCCTACAGGCCAAGCTGATAGAGGCAATTCTTCAGCCTCTTCTCAAGTGACACTGAGAACTAAACAGGGCAGCCTGTTTCCTTTGGTCATTTAAACATAAATACTTAACTAATCTTTAAAGAGATTCTATAGTGTTTTAAAGCAAATCATGTCTGAGTTCAAGTATTTGCTACTAGCAAGCCCCTTGTTCTATAACGTTTCTAGAATCTGGCCCTCCTTCCTTTTCTCCCTCCTCCTCCCCCACCCCCACAGTGCTGAGGAATCAAGCCAGTGTTTTGCACAACCCATCACGACTCTGGCATTGAACCTCCCTACCTCCTTGGCTCTGACTTCTTTAAGTTCAAATGTTCCTTTAGACATTTGTTTGAGTGAAATGAAAGCATCACTTTTATGACCAAGAAAAGCACTTCAGCTATTTCGGTCCCTGTGTTGTGCTCCTAGCCTTTCTTGTTTTCACGCCCATCTCAGTTGGTTCGCCCCTTAATGTAAGCATTTCATTCATGCCGATGCTCATTCCTTAATGTAATTTACCCTTTCCAATATTTCCTGAATTATCACATCAAAAAAGGATGGTCCGTTCTTGGGTGGCTAAGATGTGATCCTGTGTAATTTACTAAGATTGTTTTTATTTGTGTATTTTAAAACTTTATCTCTGTGTGAGTCTCTCCCTCTGTCTCTCTGTTTGTCTGTCGTGTGTGTGTGTGTGTGTGTGTGTGTGTGTGTGTGTGTGTGTGTGTGATTGTGGAGGTCAGAGAACAACTTTGTGGGGTTAGCTCTTGCTTTCCACCTTTATGTGGTGTCCTAATGAGCTTTCTCTGTCAACTTGATGTAGCCCTGAGTCACCTGAGAACGGAGTCTCAGTTGAGGTATTTCCCAGATAAGACTGACCTGTGGACATGTCTGTGGCACATTGTCTTGGTTGTTAATTGATGTAGGAGGGACCAGCCCACTGTGGGCAGCACGGTCTCTGTGTGGGTGGTTCTGGGGAACACAAGAAAGCTAGCTAGAGAAGCATGAAGTCCAATGAGCCAGCAGGTAGTGTTCCTCCATCGTCTTGCTTCAAGTTCTCACCCTGACTTCTTACAGTGATGGGCTGTAAATCACGAGCTGAATAAACACATTGCTCTCCTAAGTTGCTGTTGGTCAGAGTGTTTTATCACAGTAACAGAAATGAAATTAGAGCATGTGGGTTCTGGGGATTGAATCAGGTCACCCTTTTAGCTACCCAGTGATCCTGCTACCCCTGCAAGATTGATTTCGTTCTACTGATTCCATATCCAGGATCCTGTGATCTGCCTTGGACCAGGGAGCTAGTACCCTATGTGTTCAGTTGATCATCTCTTCTGGAAATTGTAGCCCTTGGCTTTGGTTTTCTCATTCTCTTGACTTCTGGTCCCTTGAGAGCTCTACAAATTCCAATCAACCTTAGCTTCAGCAATTTAAGGAAACTTCTTCTGGGATGATGATGGTTTTCTTGGGTTGACAGAGGGTACAAAGCCCAGGATTGGGACCCAGAAGCCCCAAGCTTAAACGCCAGCTCAACCTCTCAATGGCTGTGGCACTGGATGTGGTCCAGGCTCCCATTCTGTGCTCTAGATGGAACTGAGCAGTGTCATTGTCCAAGGGAAAAAGATGATGGATATGGATATTTTAAACAATAACAAGATAAAAATAACACACATATATGTAGTTATACATATTGTATTTTTGTTATCCAAACAGCTTTAGTCTGAAGTATTTCTGTACATAGAGTATATAGCACAATTATACATATGCCCATCTCTCTATCTGCATCCAGTGTAACCATGGCTTACTGAGTTAAGGCCCAATAGAACTGGTAGGAAGTGAACAGAGGTCAAAGGTATTTGTAGCGAACCAGCTGCATCCAGTTCTACAGCAAAAGGCACAAGGAGATGTATTTGGTCATTTTCTTTCATCTTTGTCTCTACAAACCTCTCCCTTTAACCTAGCTGTGTTTCTGTGAATCTCATCAGTTCATTCTTGGCTCCTAGGCCATTCCAGCCTGGTTTCTTCTGTCTGTGGCTAGGGTCTCTGCAGAGCTGTTGCTTACTCTCCCCAAGGTAGTGTAGAAAATCTTAATGAGTCAAGAATTTCATCCTCCCTGGGAGCTCTCTGTTTGCAAAGGCTGGGTTTTTATATTTTTATTTTTTATTTTGGTTTTGGTTTGTTGAGACACGGTTCCTCTGTGTCGCTTTGCGCCTTTCCTGGAACTCACTCTGTAGCCCATGCCGGCTTGAACTCACAGAGATCCGCCGCCTACTTCTGCCTCCTGAGTGCTGGGATTAAAGGCGTGCACCGACGCCCCGCCGCTGGCCGCCGCCGCCGCCGCCGCCACCACCACACACCGCCCAGCAGGGTTATTATTTCTCGCCTAGAGGCTGTGTACCAAAAGTACACAGATAGTTCTCAGATCTGAAGGGTGACATTTGGTTTGTAGCTCCGGCCTGCTCCAGGATGGTGGGAGCAGTCTACGATATGTCCTCCTCGTTTGTCCACCGGGAAGCGAGTTATCAGGTTCTGGGAATTCGACAGGCTTTTCTGTGCCTTTCTCTGGTGTCCTTGCATGTGCCCTTTTGGTTGTTATACACAAGTAAGGGTTGAGAACGGCTAGTGGGGACCTGGGCTGCTCCCCATTCCCTCAGTCACCTCTGTCCCCCACTTTCCTGGAGACATGCTGACTCCTCGGTGAAATTCAACCCACTGAGCGGCGGGATTCCAGACCAGGCTGAACCCGAGCGCTGCTCTGGGAAGGGACTCTCAGAGTGAAACCCGATCTTGTTTTGTGCTGTTTCCATGTGGCTGCTCCATTTGCCGGCTGGAGCTGAGTCCCAAGGGAGCAACTAGATATTGCAAAGGGCAGAGAGATGTCCTGGGGACTGTTCAAACCATTTTAATCATGTGCTAATCTAACTGAAAGTCATAATATTTTGTCTAACAATTAAAGAGACCTGTGAAATTCTCTCATAAATTCGAACACAAAATATCTACCACCTCACATGTATTTAAACAATGGAGGTAGGTGAGAGGGGACGGAGGTATACCAGATGTCTTTGATCAATAATACCCCTTCACAGTTACTTGCAAAGGGCTTATCACCATCTCTCCTGAAGTTCAAATAAACAGGCACAGATTACAGTGCTTGCAAACGTTTATGGATCTTTGGAGGGAGGAAAGAGCAGCGTGCCTTAGGAGCTAATGTAAGACTTCAGCCCACAGTATGGAGACATCAGGGAGGTGTGGCCAGGGCAGGCTCCTCGGCAAATGCTGCCTGAGCAGATCCTAGCAAGAGACAATCCTGGTTTTGCTTGATTACTTCTGGATTCGGATTCCTCTGTCCTGTAGAAACTCTGAAAGGCCTTTATAGGAGACTCTTAGGAACTGTTTTTTTTTTTTTTTTTTTTTTTTTTGAAATCAGAAATAAAATGGAGTGATCTTTATTGGAGTGTTTTTGACTCTGGATAAGGAATCTTAGGATCTGTTTGCCTTCTCTGAGTAGAAATGGTCAACTGTAGCGTGGCAACCTTTCAAGAAATATTTATTTTATGTGTTATGAGTATTTTGCCTGCATGTATGTCTGTGTACCATGTGCATGACTGGTATACTCAGAAGCCAGAGAAGGGCACTGGATCCCCGAAACTAGAGTTATAACTATCATGTAGGTGCTAGGAATCGAACCCAGGCCCTTTGGAAGAACAGCTGTTGCTCTTAGCCATACCCCCAGCTCACTAGGATAGTCATTTGTGCCCTGGGTTATGCTGGGGAATGACTGAGTGTCACACACACAGCCCTCACTCAGTTCATTTTTTTCTGCAGGTGACGTTCAGATTCCAGGGCCTCCCACCAATGTCCCAGGCCTCAGAGGTCAGCAGAAACTATGTTGTCCTCAGCTGGGACCCCTTCTCCCCGCGGCAAGGAGCCCTTGATGTACTTTCATTGAGAAGGTATTGTGGCCAAGCTTCCAAGAAGGCCGCGCTCAGGCGGCCACCCTCTTTTCTATGCTTTACTTAGGGCTGTGAGTCCATTGGTCTCCATAGAGCCTGACCACTGTTGTAAAGAGGAGGTTAAATAGTAGGGTTGAGACCTGGGGGCTGGGTAGCTGCTCTGCTATAACTTGTGAACTGGAGGCAGATGTCGGGGGCAGGGGAGTCCTCACAGTAGCTGCTGCTATGGTGTTGAGCTTTGTTGTCTGGGCAGACTGTCGACTTGGTTCCTACGTCCCATGTTTAGGGGAGGAGTGGAGTTTACACACTCCTGATTTCTGACTGCTGGTTTCTTGAGATCTACCACTGTTCAGTGTTTGCGTGTAAGCCATGCACAGCCACTGGATGGCGACCTTGTAGAGGGAACCATGTGTTGGAGCAGCTTGAGGCTTCATTTCCTGGATTTAAGTAAAGGCAGACTCATTTTATGTCACAGCCTAGTAGAACACACCACACACACACACACACACACACACACACACACACCCCATATTCAACAAATTATATCTCTATACTTTTAAAGATATACCGTTATACCTTATGTATTCTCTCTTACTTAGTTTTTATGAACTTGGATACTGAGTTTAACAAAATGATATAATCCCCAAAGGCCTTTACTCATGAGCTAAGTAGCTCCGTGGTTTAGATATGTGACCTCACCATTGTATGACCTATGCACCTGTGGACACATAGAGCATGTCAGGCCACCACCACCCTAGTAGCTGCAGAATGGTAACATTTCTAACTGAACTGTGACTCCTTAAGTGGTGTGGGAATGTCATAAATCCTCTCCTAAACTCTCTCTAATTACCCTCTCTTCCATCTTTCCGAGACTCTGACCTCCCGTTCCGTTCCTTCCGCAGTCTGCAGTTGGGAGCGGCAGCTGGCAGCGGGTCAATGCCCAGACAGCAGTCAGATCGCCTCGGTATGCCGTCTTCGATTTGGCCGAGGGGAAGTCCTACGTGTTCCGGGTCCTGTCAGCCAATAAACATGGCCTGAGCGACCCGTCAGAGATAACGCCACCATTCAGGCACAGGACGTGATTGGTAAGTCATGGCACACAACCAGAATCCACAGCAGCAAGGCTGAAAATACGGTGGCCGGGCACCACTTCGTGAGAGAATGCAGGTGCTGGAGCGCCTTGCGTGCGTGGTGTCGAGTCGTTCACAAGCCGCGAGAGGCTGGCGCCATGTTATGGCCAGCACTCAGTGTTTCTCCGAAGGCCTGTCTTCCTTTCATGAAACCCACACGTGATTTGTTGGTTTGTTCATCGGGACAGGGCCTCACTGTGTAGCCCCTATCCACCCTCAAGCTCTTAGTAACCGTTCCATCTCAGGCCCTCGAGTGCTGCGATCATAAACATATGCCACCACACCTAGTAATGCCTGGATTAAAATGTATGTTTAGGCCATGGTCACTTAACAGCCCAACCCTAAACCAGGGTGGTTACTTGCTCATCTGACTTGAAGATCCTGGTCAGAAAGTTTCAAATGCAGCTCATAGAAACTCGGAGTTGCCGTCCACCCCAAAGCGTAGCCCTCTCAGGAGGCCCCCTGATCCCTAACAGGGGTGTATTCTCAGGAGGCTTTGTACAGGATGTGCCTAGTATTAGGTATTCTCATTCTGAGCATCAGGGCATCCTCTCTCCTTGGTACCACACCTTACAAAAGCTGGAGATGACAGTGAGCTGCTATTGGGGATGGAGACCTAGGCTGCCTTCAGATCCTCCTTGGGTTGTGGCCCTGTTTCCATTATCACCCAGGCCTTAGAAATCAAACCCAGGACCACAGATACCACACCGGTAGTCTCCGAAGAGAGGCCCTGGCCTTTTCCTTCGCTTAATGACATACACACACAAGTGACAATAATCACTGAACACTGGGAATGTGTCTGAGGTGGTTGGTTCTGGAGTGGCTGGAGGATCTTTGACTATAGCCCACCGGGGAAAGGCAGAAGACGCGATGGTCAAACTGTGATCCCACTGAGTATCCTTGTAGATCTTCCAAAATAGGACATCAGTGTGTCTTACTTCAAACACGGCCGTCAAACAAAGCCTGCATGCACTAGAACCTCTAGCAGCCTCATGGAAATGAAGATTCCACAGTGGTAATTCCTTTCCTACCAGTCATGTGACTCAGGAAGAGGCCCTGGTCCCACAGCCCCACCAGAACTCACTTCTTTGTAGAGTATTAAACCTGGATTTACACCTTGGGGACAAGGTGGCTCTCTGGAATGGCCCACATGCTGATCACATCTATCTTTCCTGTCTCCCCTCAGTGGTCCCATCTGCTCCTGGCCGGGTGCTTGCCTCTAGGAATACAAAGACCTCTGTCGTGGTGCAGTGGGACAGGCCAAAGCATGAGGAGGACCTGCTGGGCTACTATGTGGACTGCTGTGTGGCGGGAACAAACCTGTGGGAGCCATGCAACCACAACCCATTGGATATAACAGGTGCCCACCCCCCATCACCTAGCAACCAACCCACTGTCACAGAGGCAGGGCATTGGACATGTTTGGCTTCCAGAGCTGGAGATAACCACAGTAGAATGCAACAATGTCTCCCCTGTAGACACGATCCTTTTGTTTAGTCGCACATGTTATGCTGACTTGAGATAGGCAGGTCACATCACTGAGAATAACTTGGTCTACTGATAAAACTAACCTTTGCCTATTATTATTTTTGATTGTATAAATGCATGGTTTGGCAATGCAAGAATCAAACCTATGTATATACAATATGTAACAACAATTGCCATTTCCTTAATATTTTAAATTAGATTTATGTGGGGGTCAGAGTACTTGACACACAGCAGGGCAAACCCTTCTTTGCATATATAATGGCAGTTTTGTTCTTCTCAGCGCCCTGACAGGGTTAGGACACGGGAATGATCAGCCCCTGGCTGGGCAGTGCCCCCCGAGGAGACGCAATGTCTTTGGCAGTGGGAAGCCGGAGGAGTCTTTACGTTTGGAACTTTCCCACTTCTGCTCTCTGCCCAGGACACATGGATTGTCTGGGTTTGTGTTTCCTGTACGATGTGCTTCACAGGGAAGTGCAGTCGCAATCGCAATGGCCGCTGTGGAGGGTCTTAGTGGCAGCTCCACCATCTTCCCTTAAAAAGAATTCTTTTATTTATTTATTTATTTATTTATTTATTTATTTATTTATTTATTTGAGACAGGGTTTCTCTGTGTAAGCTTTGCGCCTTTCCTGGAACTCACTTGGTAGACCAGGCTGGCCTCAAACTCACGGAGATCCACATAGCTCTGCCTCCTGAGTGCTGGGATTAAAGGCGTGCGCCACCACCGCCCGGCAAGAATTCTTTAAAAAGGCATATTGTAAAAATCCAGGGACATAAAAGAATAACAGCTAGATGGTCTATCAGTCCACTGCCAGCAACAGGAGAAAAGACCCATATGCCAGCAACAGAAGAGACCTGGGGCGTATTCCTCAGGAGGAGTCTGAAGGAGGTGGTTAAATTGTATTGACTATAGCTTCTTAACAACCGCTTGTATTTCCCGAAATGCTTGCTGTGTGTAAGGCAGGTGGGGCTGAGTTCTTTCTGGATGGTTCTCCAGTTGATGCTCATGGCAGTTCTGTGAGGACTGAGCATCCCTGCTCCCCAGGAGGGGAAGCAGAGCCTTGTAGGGGTTAAGGATCATGACAAGGGACCTACGGTCTGGCGGCGGGTGTCAAAGCCAGTGCTCCAACTTGCTCTTTGTGAATTCGAGGTCCTAGTCTCTACCCATAGTCCTGCATTTATTTTCCATGCACAGACCTCTTGGATGTGAGGAATCGAATGCTATAGCAGAGCTTCACTCTAGAGAGGCTCCAGATAAAACACTGAAGTAGGGTCTCAGACTTTGACACTAAATGCAGTCTAATCGGGGCTTTTGGCTTGCTTTTTTACCCTAAACAGTGAATTATTTCTTGACACAGAAAATGAGGATGGATGTGTGGGTTTACAGGGAAAATAAACTCAGGTTTAGATCAAGTGAGAATTTTTATATGAAAGGACCCCAGTGACTTCTACTTCGGTGGTGGGGAGCAGCAAGCTGGGACTTGTTGCTGTGTGACTCTTGGTCATGTCCCTCAGGTTCGTGGTGCATGGCTTAACCACTGGGGAGCAGTACATCTTCCGGGTTAAGGCTGTCAACGCGGTGGGGACCAGCGAGAACTCCCAGGAGTCGGAGGTCATCAAGGTCCAGGCGGCCCTCAGTACGTAGATTACGGGCTCTTCTGTCTCTGTTTCGGGTTATAATCTCTGTGTGAATAAACACTTGCCACACCACCTAGAGCACTGATACAGGGGATAAAGGTGGTAGGGGCGGGGCTTGTTACAGAGTCCACACCTCCCAGTGGGCTGTTTGTCCTGGGAATGGCAGTGTGAGGGAAATGGTAGCAGGCCAACACCATGCAATTAAATATGGAAGGGATCACAACAGCGCCATACTCAGGTGAGGATATCCACTATCCGCCATGACTATTCCTTTGAAACATGTGCCTTCAAGGAGAAAGCCGGTGTGGCTTTCCTGTCACTGCCTGGTCCTATCCATGAATATTTTAAATGTCTGTTATTTTTGATCAAACAGGACAATCCAGATCCATTTTTTTGCACACATCTGTGGTGTGGTGTGTGTGTGCGCGCACGCGCGTGCGAGAGAGTGAGTGCTCATGCTCCTGTGGGTGCGTGAGTGTGGAGGCCTGAGAGGTCTTCTAGGTCACACTCCAGTTTATTTCCTGGGGCAGGGTTTCTCCCCTGAAGCTACAGCTTGGGGACAGGACTAGCTTAGGGAGCCAGCTTGCTCCGGGGCTCCTGAGGCTCTCTCTGCCGTTTGAGTTGAGTGGTGACAAGACCTTTTGGCTGTCCCTACACGAGGTGCTCTCCCGTGTTCAGTGTCTTACTCATGTCGCTGTAGCCTTTTGTGGGGCTCACTCTGCTGCCGAGCAGTTGCAGGAGGAATACTTTTAAAATACCAACGTCAGCTCACATATGCATATTTCCGTGACAGTATTCGCTCTTCATTCCTAAGAGATACGTTTAGGTTTTTGTTTTGGACTCCGAATAACTTTACCACCATTTTCAGAAGTTAAGGTTTTCCCCACCCCCAGCAATACTATTTCTGGGACCCCCCCCCCGGTTTTTTTTATGTTTTTTGAGACCGGGTCTCTATGTAATCTTGGCTTGCCTGGAACTCACTATGTAGGTCAGGCTGGCCTTGAACTCACAGAGCTCCACCTACCTTTGCCTCTCACATGCTGGATTGTTTAACCACTGCTCCCAGCTCTGGGACTTCTGAGGACAGTCTGAGGACTCTGGTCACTCCCAGGTGAGCACAGGAGCAGAGACATTTGTTTCTGATTCACACGGCTCTGCCCTCCCAGAAGGCTTGTGCTCACCCTTAGTTGCCTTTTACCTCATTCCTACGGCAGGAAGCTGAAGGCTCGTACTTGCTCCCACTGGGAATTACTGAGGACGAACCAGTCTTCAGTCAGCGGGAAGCTGCAGCACACTCATAAGCTTGTTGGGGAAGGTGACATTCCTCTGGACATGGTGACCAAACAGGGAACATGAGCTATGTACCCATATTAGTCTGAAGTTTTCTTACCTGACCAAGAAGTTAAAGCCTACGCAATGGATGGTGCTGCCCCTTCTGGCCACATGGTGATTGTTCTTCTCATAGGCAGATTGGAAAGCTGCCTTTGCCCACCTTCAGGGGGCCACAGGGCACCTGCTGCATGTCTGGACCAGGTTTTAAACAGGTTCCTGTCCCACCATCATGATGCTTGAAACTGCGTTAGAAAGAGCAATGGACACAGATGAAAGCCCCTGCCCCAGGAAATAAAATGAGTGTGACCTAAATGCACTTCTAAACTCACCTCCTTTGAAAGGGAGCAGGGATGCCTGTGCGTCTGTTCCCCGCTGTGACTCCAAAGGTGGCTGCTTGGTGGGAGGAGGGATACAGAGCCCTCGTGACTGCCATGCTTCTGTGTCCTCGTAGCTGTCCCCTCTCATCCATACGGGATCACCCTTCTCAACTGCGACGGCCACTCCATGACCCTGGCTGGAAGGTGCCTAAATTCAGCGGTGGCTCGGCCATCCTGGGCTACTACCTAGACAAGCGAGAAGTACACCATAAGAACTGGCATGAAGTCAACTCTTCGCCTGTCAAAGAGAGGATTTTGACGGTTAGTTATTTTTTTTGTCTGTCCTTTGCTTTTGCCTAGGTGACCTCTGGTGACCTTTGGGTGGACTCCATTCAGAGTTTCAGAGTTCAGTTGGCTTTTGGGTCCTTTGATCCTGAAATAGAAGTAGTTAAAAAAAAATCCTAGAATTAGGAGGGCATAGCGTTTGGATTAGATGGATCTTAGGAAGCTAAGAAGCAATAAAGAGGCCATGTTAGGAAGACTTCATAGTCAGTTAATGACCAGTTTGGCAGTGTTCCATTCTAGGATCCCAGCCCTGTGTGTGTGAAGAATGGGGGAAACGGGGGGCGGCGGGGGGAGGGGAGGGTGAGAGTGGTGGTGGTGGTGGTGGTAAGGATCTAGCTGGCAAGTGCTGATGGGAGAACACTGCTCTTTGTCAATAACCACCTGTCCTAGTCAGGGTTTCCATTGCTGTGAAGAGACACCATGGCCATGGCAACTCTTATAAAGGAAAACATTTAATTGAGGTGGCTTACAGTTTCAGAGTTTAGTCCATTATTGTCATGGCAGGGAGCATGGCAGCATGCAGACAGACATGGTGCTGGAGAAGGAGCTGAGAGTTCTTACATCTTGACTCAGAAGCAACAGGAAGTGGTCTGAGACATTGAAGGTGGCTTGAGCATATATGAGACCTCAAAGCCCGCCTCCACAGTGACACATTTCCCCCAACAAGACCACACCTCCTAACAGTGCCACTCCCTTTGGGGCCATTTTCTTCCAAACCACCACATCACCCTTTCCTAGAAATCCCAGTGTTTCCCATCTCCTGTCCCAGTGTGTCACACCCAGATGCAGAGGAGTGACAGATCTGGAGTCAAACCCTTGATTTTGATGTCAACTGCTGACGTCTTTCTCATCTGAGCAGTGATGAACGAGTTCACCTCATCACCAAACACATAAAAAACTGATCATAGCAGACACATTGGAAAAAATGAGAATTTGGGGGAGTTCTTAGCAGTCTAATATCCATCATATAGAAAACTGCTTTTATGATATATTTTATAATATAATGTTGTAACATTTAAACTATATTTACAATACTTTACATGTTAACGATGTGTGTGACTTAAACTCAATGTGTGTGACAATATTGATACTTTCCAAGTTCACCCTCAGCATCCAGTGGCTCTTTATTTGGACCTTGTCCCCTGGCAGAACTCTTTGCTTACTCTGTAGGTGAGATGGCTCTGCCCTCTGGGGAATAAAGCACTTTAACCACCAAGGTCTCGCTTTGGAAATCAGTATCCAGACCTGGATATGGCTTTCATCGTGCCAAGCTGCTGGGTCAAAGATCTTCCTTTCCGGTCTTGCCCATGACTGACAGAGACCCCAGTTCTCTTTGTAGACCGAAGACTGTAGCAACTTGAAAAGCCATGAAACTCAGACAGCACTTGAACTTAGGGAGTAGATTTTGTAGCGACGACAGGAGACAGGTCCGGTGACTACAGTGAATGTTAACCCAGCATTACTTAAGCCAGGCTGGAGTCAGGGTTTCTGCGAGACCCTGCTCCATTGCATCAACCCCAGTGGTGGGTTTGCAGAGACGGAGCAGGGCTTGGAGCTGCCCCCCTGCTCCTGATTTGCTCTTTATGGGCATCGTTTTTTTTCTCTCAGCCCAGCTCTTCACCTGCCCAGAGGTCACCATGTTATCAGCCTGGTGGGAGCCATCATAGAGTTGATGTGTCATGACTACCACATGCTAGGTGCAGAAGTGGCCTCTTTGCAATGATTTAGTCTAACTCTCCAGCACTGTTCACTCCGCTTCCATTTCTCTTAGCAAACTCATCGTGAGTCCTCCGCGGTCCCTATGCATTTTCACACAGCTTTGACTTCTTATATTAATTGAAACAAAATCCATGCAGGTGGACGGCTTGACAGAAGGCTCACTGTATGAGTTCAAAATCGCCGCCACCAACCTGGCTGGGATCGGGCAGCCGTCGGATCCCAGCGAGCATTTCAAGTGTGAGGCTTGGACAGCGCCAGAACCTGGTGAGACGGTCTTCCCAGACAGACCTCCCTACATCGGCACAGCTGGCCAGAGGAGGGCTCCCACAGCAGGCTTTTGGGTGGCTGCTAGTATGCTGTCACTTACTTCCACAGTGAGAAGGCGGCCATGCCCATGGTGCAGACTGTGGCAAGAGCTGCGTGTGGTAATGAGATTGGACCATGGCAACCGAGCACAGCCAGGGAAGGGCCCTGAGTACAGAGCCGGGGAGGCAGTGCATGGAGGGAGCCGCTAGCCCAGGCCACAGAGCAGAGGGAATGTCCAGAGTCCACAATGTGCAGCTGGCACCTGACGTATGACCCAAGACAGATGTGGCTGTGGCCATCGGCTCCTAAGGAGCCAAGAGAAGATGAGGGCAAAAGGTCCCAGGCAGGAAGGGAGCCACGAGCCCTGCTCAAGTCAAGGCAGAGAACATCACCAGGGTCCTCACTCCTGTGCTCCAGGATGTTGAGAAGCAGGGCCCCCAGCTCTGAGAAGCACAATTGTTGCAGTGCTGGTTGCACATCCTGCTTCCTTCCCTCTTTCTCTTTTCCTCTCCTTCCTCCCTTCTTCCTTCCCTCCCTTCCTCCCTCCCTTCGTTCCTCCCTCCTCCCTTCTCTTTCTTCCTTTCCTCCTTCCTCTCTTCCTTCCTTCTTTCTCTCCCATGCCCCTATGTTCCTCTTTATTTCTCCATTTTTATTAAATTAAGTTGAGCCCCCTTAGAAATGACTCTTCAGAACAACCTCCTCTCCCTCCTCCTCTTCCTCTTTTTTCTCTTCCTCCTCCCCTGCCTCCTGGTCTCTTTTTCAGCCCTGGGAATGAAGCCAGGGTTTCCCACCAGCTTAGCAAGCCTTTTATCATGCAGCTACATCTGCAGCCTTTTTCTTTTATTTTAAAGACCAACTTTATGTTAAAAAAACTCAGAAATAACAAAGAAATCATGCACTGAAATTAACCAGACCCAAAGTCTGTAGGCATTCCGAAGTTGTAGAGCTTCGCAATTTTACTCTTTTGCTATTGAATATATTTTCACGCACTTTTCTACCACTAAAAACTTTAAAAAAAGTCTATAGCAGAGTTAGAACTGGGAAGATATTGGCTTTGTATTCTCTTTCATAACTCCTGTCCATTACCACTCTATTTTTATTTTGAGAGAGGATTTTACTAAGTTGCCAAGTTAGCTTGAACTGACTCTGTAGCCAAGACAGACCTTGAGCTTTCAATCCTCCTGCCTCAGCTTCCGGAGTAACCAGAGTTGCAGGTCTGCCCTGCCATGCCCACCTCCAGGGTCTTCTCGAAGGCTTCATACAAGCTGGTGTAACAGTACACACTGGCTACAGTGAGATCTAATTAAGATGAAGTTGGGCAACAAACGCCGCCTTTCTTTCCCATTGCTTCTAAGAGCTCCTCTGGGAATGCGGAGGAAGCCCAGACTCCTGTGGCTTGCTGGAATCCTGGAGAGAACTGTGATGTGTGTTAGCATGCGGGGAGGTTTGTAGCACAGCAATGGCAACCGTTTCTGCACATTGTGTCTCTGATGCCCACGTGCTGGCCCGAGAGAGTGATGTGCACTGTGGATTACTTGGTTCATTCATACTCACCCAGGTTGCCTGATGGAGGGGATAGAAGCTGGACTCTTTCCAGCCCCAGCCATCAGGAAACCTTCTAGAGAGAGTGATGTCTGAGTGTGAAGAGGATACATGCGATGTCTGTGGAGGGAAGCCCTTGCCAAGGCAGCAGGGGAAATCACTGGAGTGGTGGGGTTGGGGGTCACGCGAGTGGTGTGTGTGTGTGTGTGTGTGTGTGTGTGTGTGTGTGTGTGGGGCCCTGACCAGGAGGCAGGGGTCACGCTGCTGCTCCAGACTTCGTAACTTTTCAGGTCCCGCCTATGACCTGACGTTCTGCGAGGTCCGCGACTCCTCTCTGGTCATGCTGTGGAAAAGCCCCGGTGTACTCGGGCAGCAGTTCCGTGTCTGGATATTTTGTGGATTTTAAGGAAGAGGATGCGGGGGAGTGGAAGACCGCCAGCGAGGCAGCCACTCCGAACCGCTATTTGAAGGTGACTGCCACCCCTTTCACAGGCATGGTTTTGACCCTTTAGCTGGCTGGCCACAGTCTCTAGGGGAGAGAGGTGCGTGGAGCTCCAGGGTGGCGAGGCAGGACAGGCAAAGGCGCTGGCCTCACAAGCTCTGGGTCTTCCCCAACCTGCACGACGCTCTAGGACCACGCCCCTTGTATGCAGAGGCCACGCCCCTTGTATGTAGCGACCTGTTATGTTCTCCCACCTAGGTAAGGACCACCGCACCTGTGTGCTCCGACTTCAAGGCCAGCAGCATTCGCTTCACCTGGTCCCTGTGGTTGCTAATTAGTAATTGCTCAGCTGTAACAATTACTTATTTAATAATAATTATTTAATGATTATCTTTAATAATTATTGTTAATAACAATTGCTTATCTAGTTGATGAGCAGCACGCACAGGTACACAGACATGCATGCATATGCACACAATCATCCACATATATTCATCCACTTGTGCTCACACTCACCTGACACACAGGCATGCATATGCACACATCTACCTATATACATACACCTGTGCTCTCACACATGTACACATACAGCTGGACTGACATGCACACATGTACATCTGCACCATTTGTATGTACGCTTGGCATGTATATATTCTATTATACAGATATAGGTACCTTCACACTCTTATACACATGTACACACATGCATGTCTATACTCACACACATGCACATATATACACACAGAAGCCCACACATGCATATATGCACACCTGCACTCTCACACATGCACACATATGCACAAGTACACTCATAGACACATACCTGCACTGCCACATACGTACACCTGAATACATGCACTCATACACATGCACTCGTGTGCACACATGTACATATTTGCACTTACACACATACACATAATTTCACATCAGCAATCACACATGTTCCACACACACATGCACACACTTGCACTATTACACATATGCACACATGAACACACATACTTGTATACCTGTACACACATGCAAACGTGAACCACCCACCCACGTACACATATGCACACAGAAGTAGGACCGTGCCCACATATATACACATATGCACATTCACAGCATCCCACATATGCACACCAGCACTCTCACACACATATACATACATACCTGCATTGCCACATGCACTTACATGCGTACACACCTGCACACCTATACTCACATGTCCACAGGAGCACACACTCACACACATGCACAATGTAAATTACTCTTACCCTTATTTTCCAAATATTTAACACTTGCAGTTTTCTTGTCACTGGGTCGGCGACAGCGTCTTTGAGTCCCTGGCCTGCATCCTCCGGTGCTGACCTTTCCTGACCCAGGTTTAGACAGAAGCCTGTGCACCTTCCTTCAAGGAAGGCGACCTGTGTGTGTCAGTCCCTGGAGCACACTGAGGAGGCACAGGCAGCGATCTCTCCACAAAGCAGATTCACAGCGGAAAACTCTCCTGTGAATGAGTCAGTGATTACCTTAGAATCCAGCCATGATAGGGAGCAGTATGCACATACATGTGAAAAGAGACTGATTCGACTTCGGTATGTCTAAAGGATGGTTCTCAACAGCCAGAAACCACACTTTAAATAGTATCTGGTCCTGGAGAATCACATTAAATATCACCAGGTTGTAACCGCGTCAATAGCGTTTGATTCTGCACGCCGGTGTTCTGAGGAACAAATGAAGTAGACAAACCCAGATCTGCTCATCTGTCAGTGAGATTGGCCCCTGTCTGGCCCGGCACATGTTTCTTCTGTCCTTTCAAGGTCAGTGACCTGCAGCAAGGTAAGACCTACGTGTTCAGAGTTCGAGCAGTGAATGCCAGTGGACCCGGGAAGCCGTCAGACACATCGGAGCCTGTGCTTGTGGAGGCCCGGCCAGGTGAGTCCCCACCTCTCAGGCTGCTCAACAGAGGACATGTCCACCCCACAGTGGGACCCTGAAAGGGAGCACTTATGCTCTGTACCTATATGTATGCATGGGTGGAGGTGTGTTTAAATGCGTTGAATATGTACCCTGCCATTTAAACTGTTTTAAAAGTTTTTTTGATAATTTCATACATGTATATAATGCATTTTGATTATATATACCCCTATTCCCTGCTTACCCCTTCCTTGCTGAACTCTTTTTTTTTTCTTCCCCGTGAGTTCCCCAAACATGTTTTTAAGCAGAACTTGATTGACAGGAGAAGTAAGGCTACATCCGGGCTCTGCATCTGCTCTAAGCCCCTGAGCATATGTCATACGCCTGGTGTGGAGAGGTTGTTCTAAGAGTAGCAGTGTCCAAGAGGGACTGTGTTGTTTCTACAGCTGCAGGGGTCAGAAGGCTATAGAGCTCTTGGCCACTTTCTTGGCTACACTGGCCTCCTTGGAGGTGATCTTGCAAAGAGGCACTTTTGGGGCTGAAAACCAGCTCACAGATGCATAGGCTGGTTGTGTGATGGAGCCAAGAGCTGAGACCTCCATGGTCTGTCTACTCCCGGGGCCTCTTTCTCTCCTGTCTCTGTTTCCTCTCTTTTCATCTTCCTGGTAACCCAGGAAACATCTGTGTTACTGACTTTAGTTCCGTTCACCAGCAGAGCTTAGCTTTGCCTGCCTGCCAACACCACGACCACCACCAGCAATAATACAGCTTCCTCTTCTTCTTCCTCCTCCTCTTCCTCTCCCTCTTCATCCCCCCCATGAAGATTTGTTTTTATTTTATGTGTGTGTGTGTGTTTTGCCATGTATGTGACTGGTGCTCTCAAAGGCTTTCTAAGAGGGCTCCAGATCCCTTTGAACTGGAGTTACAGTTGGTTGTGGGCCACCATGTGGGTGCTGGGAATCAAACCCAGCTCCTCTGAAAGAGCAGCAGATGCTTTTCATGGCTGAGCCATTTCTCCATCACCCATTCCTACCTTCTGAGAGTTGTACTCTGAACGTCTGGTGTCAGGCTAAGCTGTTCACCTTGGTCAACACATACCAGAACAAATAGCAGCCTCCATGCCCCAGAAGACAGAATAACAGATGTGGAGAAGGAAGAATGTGTAGGTGATACAGGGTAGCGCAAATGTGACTGTCCAGGTTATGGTGTGGGGGTGACAGGTCAGTCTGAGAGGCAGTATGGGGGTTTCTGAAGTGCTGGAGAGGAAGCCAGCAGAAGTTTGATGGTATAAATGGAATCAGCAGAGGCAGCGGCTGGCTTGTCAGCCAGTTCCCTGAGGGGAGATTGCTCCCCTAAGCCTCTCTGGTCCATTTTGGATAGATATTAAGTAAAACTGATGATGCAGCCAATGTCAAACAAGCTTCCACCTGGCCTGTGTCTAGAAAATGAATCTTGGGGACACAGTGTTCCTGAGGATCCCCCCCTCCCCCGCTTCCTCCCATCCCTTATAGGCACCAAGGAGATCAGCGCTGGTGTGGATGAGGAGGGCAACATCTACCTTGGGTTTGACTGCCAGGAAATGACAGATGCCTCCCAGTTCACCTGGTGCAAGGCCTATGAAGAGATTGCTGATGAGGAGCGGTTCGAGGTTCACACTGAGGGTGATCAGTAAGTCTCCGGGAAGCCAGAGGCTGAGAACCATTGGCTTCTGCAGGCAGAAATGACTAACGCTCGCCTTTTCTTTTTTCCTTTCAGCTCAAAGCTGTACTTTAAGAATCCAGATAAAAGAAGACATAGGGACATATTCGGTATCTGTAAGTGACACGGATGGTGTGTCCTCCAGCTTCGTTTTGGACGAAGAAGGTAATGTCTTCCTGACACGGGCTGGTCATTCTTGGCTTTGTCACACTTTCAGAGACTGACCCTAATACAGAGAAAAACACCATTGGATCGGGAAGAAGGGTGGGCATGGGGTTTGCTCGTGAGCCAAGATTTCTTTAGAAATTAGCAAACCTAGACTAGAGGTCTTCTCGCTGCCTCTTTCTGTCTAGAAAGTATCACATGGGGGGAAGCATAACTCAGTCTTTATGAGGGCCTCACTGTCTCAATAAGGGCCCACTGCTGGGACAGAAGTGTTGGTTCATGCCCACCTCAATTCGGCTCACAGAGGAGTCTGTTGATGACACGTGAACTTGGGGAGACGCCTT
The DNA here is from genome assembly GCF_004664715.2 of Peromyscus leucopus. Lineage (NCBI taxonomy): Eukaryota > Metazoa > Chordata > Mammalia > Rodentia > Cricetidae > Peromyscus > Peromyscus leucopus. The sequence goes on along the minus strand of NW_023505415.1, from coordinate 284,210 downwards.
CACCCCACGCACTGTGGGGAGGGAAGTGAACACCTGGAGGAGGGTGCCCGTGACATGCTGATGGCACCAGAGGTTTTGCAGGTCCACTTCAGTTTTAGTTAAATTTTCCCAAACTCAGACAAAACTGAACAAGACTCACCCAAGAAACAGCAGAGGGTTGGCATTGCCCCTCCTTTAAGCTGCACAGAAGGGGTCTGGCAATCTGCCTTTGAGGACCCTCTCTGCTCGCCCAAGAAATGGCGCTGTATCCGCTGCAACCGCAGTCCCCACAGGGCATTCTGCATTACAGCTTCATGTAGATGCATAGGATGCAGCGTCTTGCCATGCTTTATATATAACTGGTGACCCAAGCCAGACCTCAGGGACCCGGGTGTGCCTCACTTGATTTATGCACATCCTGTCACTGGGAACGGAGGTCCTCGGGTGAAGTTTGCTTTTGGTTGAGAAGAATCTGACTTCTTTATTTACTGCAAATGAATGCTACCTTATATCCCTGACATGGATGAATTCTAGTCTTGTGAAAAGGAGGGGAGGAAGAAGGGGAAGAAACGGAGAGACATCTTGGAACTTTGGCTTCTCTGACTTTGCTCAGGGTTCCTCTGGAGCCGTGCATTCTGCTTTTACCCCATTGCAATTTGCCACAACGAGGGTTTTGCTTGAGTCAGGGAGCTTCACTCTGAATAAGAAGGAAGTCTTGGAAGGGGAGAGAGACCCACCAGCCTCAAGCATGTTCCCAGGAGCAGGTTAGCTGCAGAAAGCACCTCCTGTGTTAGAGAGAGCGGCCATTCCCAAAGCTGTCCCTTTATCCACTCTCTGCAGATTATCCTAGATTTCCCGAATGCCTGCCTTGCCCAGACCCACACTCCCATGTCTCACCCTCAGCTGTCCTTTTAGTAAGTGGGTTTCATGGTGAGGACCCTGGCTGGAGTAGACTGCTAGTGTGTTAAAGGCCCTTCTCTGTCCTTCATGTCCTCAGAGTAAACCTTGGTGGTGTGAATTTAGCCTTGATGTTTGTCTTAGGGTTTCTGCTGCTGTGAAGAGACACCTTGACCACAACAACTCTTACAAGTGAAAACATTTAACTGGGGTAGCTTACAGTTCAGAGGTTTAGTCCTTTATTATCATGGTGGGGAGCATGGTGGCACCAGGCAGACATAGTACTGGAGAAGGACCTGAGAGTTCTACATCTTGATCTGCAGGCAACAGGAAGTGAACTGTTTCACTGGGCCTGGCTTGAGCATATATGAGACCTCAAAATCCTCCTCCACAGTGACACACTTCCTCCAATAAGGCCACACTCCAACAAGGCCACACCTCCTGAAGTGCCACTCTCTGTAGGCCAAGGTTCAAACACATGAGTCTCTGGGGCCATTCCTATTCAAACCACCACAATGTTGTTCACAGACTTCTGAATGCATGGGTCAAAACTGATGACGTTTTTTTCTTAATTTTAGAACTTGAACGTTTGATGGCATTGAGCAATGAGATAAAGAATCCCAGTAAGTAATCCCCTTGTTTCGTACATGCGTTTGCAGCCCCAGGAGGAGGGAGGGCCTTCATTAGGCTTATAAAGACCTACTTGGGAGAAATGCCAGCTTATGATATGGAAACTTGCCCGTCTGTTCCTAATCCAAGCAGTTGTCTAGCGAAGGCTATCTCACAGAGTCACTTCTCAACCTCTGACCATGTCCAGAGAGTCTCAAGGAACTCATCAAACAGGAGGATTTTCATATCCTGTTTCCATGATGCCAGGCAATACTCCATGGCTCACCTTCTCGAAAATGTTTAGGAACTGAGTTTGGTGTTCCAATCTGCACCTGTCCATCTAAGGACGATCTGTTCACTGCTGACTTATTTCTCTTCCTCTGTAGCAATTCTCTGAAGTCAGAATTAGCTTATGAAGATTTTCGATAAGGGTCAGGTCCGCTTCTGGCTCCAGGCAGAGCATCTTTCACCTGATGCCAGCTTCCGGTTTGTTATCAATGACAGAGAAGTCTCTGACAGTGAGGTGAGTTCTTGGATGTGAGCTGTGGCTCAGAGGTACCTGGATTTGCTGATCTGGGAGTGAGCTAAAGCTTAAAGAAATCTGGGTTTGGGTTGGTAGGTTCTCAGAATCAATGTTTTTGTGTTCATTCCTACCCTTTCTGAGTTCCAGAAATAGGAGTTCAGAAGGTTGACCAGATGACTTGAGGTTGTGGTTTTTCACAGTGTGCAGAGATTCAGGCTTGGTTTGGTACAACTTAGGCTGACTTTAAAATCCAAATATGTTAAAATGAAAAATGAGGAACTGTATTTTAGAGATGTAGAGTTTGGGTTTTAGGAAAATGATCAAGATAAAAGGGATTAACTTGATGAATTAGTCTCTTTCTTCCTGATTGTGGTTCTGAAGCCTTGTTATTTTGCTCTGTTCTGGGAAATGGTTCCCTATGTTCCTTCCTCTGACAGCTCCCATGGGGACCACCAGGTGGAAGAGAAGTCTCTTGGTCCTCCTTGGTCCTCCTGAGCTGTTGCCTTGGTGGGTTGGATCTGATCTGGACAGAGAAAGGGATGGGGCTCTCATAAATGGCTAAGCACTTGGCCTTTGTTCTGCTTCTCTCTGTGTGTGTGTGTGTATGTGTGTATTCACTTGTATAAGTAATTGAGGTGAGGTGTGCGTGTGCATGGCACACGTGGGCATTTTCCCTCAGGCATCTTTCCCTTTTTTGTTGAGACAGGGTCTTTCATTGGCCTGGAATTTCATCAAATAGACCAGCTTAGCTGCCTGCAAGCTTATAGATCTCTACCTGTCTCTGCCTCCAATTTTGCTATCTCTGGCATGTGCTACCATGTTGAGCTTTTTACATAGGTTCTGGGATCCAAACTCAGTTTCTAATGCTTGTGAGGCAAGAACTTTACTGACCGAGCCATCTTTCTATCTTTTTGATTATATAAAAAGATTCTTAAAATTATTTTTCACTGTGGAGCATTTGAGAAGTCATTAGCTATGTTTAGATATATTTACCTTTGTCTAATTTATAGCATGCTGGGAAACCCAGGCATAGGACATCTATTTTTTTATGGGTCTCTTTTATTCAGGGGTGGATTAGGTGAGTCATCTATTGGTATGTCCCTCTTTCCACTAAATGCCCAGTGTATGTCTTTGGCACTAAGCCACCTAATCCTAAATTCCTATTCAGATGTTCACACACACATATCAACTGGGAGCTGGAAATGAGAGCCCACCCATGTTTGTGGACAGCCTACTCTCTTTTCTATGAGCTTTACCATCTACTCTCAGCCTGGTCTTTATGTCTTGCAAAACAGGCTAGATGAAGTCTATCAAACAGAAATCTTGGGATGTCAGGATCATGTGGTGTTTAAAAATCACATGATCTAGTCAGTCTGTCCTATGGGAGCCATGGCATGCTTTTAGAAAAAGCAGAGTGCGGTTAGATTTTGTGGGCTGCAAACAGCCACGTGAATGCATACTGTGTATGGGACAGTACTGCCTGATCAAGGTAATTGGAGGAATTTTCTCTGAGCAGAGATCACGCTAGGAAAAGAAGTGGAATATGGAGTAATTGCACATTATTCGCTGAACATCTTTTGATTAACATTCTCTACTTGCCACAGAGAGCGTCGGTGCCGCTCCAGAGCTAATCTTTTGGAGTCGGATACACCATTTCACTGCTTTAATTAGCCGCCCACAGGTGACTTTCACATTTAAAGACTGATACTGTTTTGTGAAAGTCACATAAAACCCTGTATTTATGGGGCTCGTAAAATCACAGAACTTCATCTTGCTGCATCAAGATGCCTAATTATTTCCTAAAGCCTTCTCAGATACTGTGCTGTGGGAGCAGAGGAAGCTGGGGAGCCTACTGTGTCTTTAAGCTTCTCGTTGGTGAAATTCAAACCTGTGATTTCTTAACTAGTTAGAGTGGGTCCCTCCAGTTCCAGGAAGTGCTGGTGAACTGACAGTGATACTGATAGTGATCTGATCACACAGATACTGACCATTTGTTGAGCAACTTGAAGGTTGCTTTTGATATTCAAATGTCATCATTTGAAACGAGACAGATGTGCAAGGACCGCCAGGGGCAGCTCACTGGGTTCTTATTCTTCCACTCCGATGTGGTGGTGACCTCATCATTTCAGGATGAGGACACAGTGCTTTCCCATAGCTCCTGTCATTAGCCTGTTCCAGAAGGTTCTACCTCAAGACTAATCTGCAGGCTGGTGCCCCTTCATTGTGGCCTTTCTTGAGCACATATGTATACCTGTCTCCTCTTCTAGCTCCCTTTGAAAATATTCAGTGATGTTATACAAGTACAGAACATGTGATTGACATATTTGAAAGCATGTTTGAATTTCTTCCTATTTTTTTTGAATGTTTATTGGAGATCAAAGCCTGGAGAGTGGGCAGGCTTTAGCCATTTACAATTTACTGTTTCAGAGGCTGAAGTTCATACTTATGCACTGGGAAACTTCCTGCTCTCTTCCCTTCCCAGGGGACAGTGGTTTGTTTTTGGTCCTTGGTTCACCCAGAGGTGTAGTTGATAGCTTTCTTTCTCAGTTCCTTTTGTTGTACCCATTTTGAGAAACCCCCCAGAGACCACCAAGGAGCCGGTTTCTGGTGAAAGCACCTAAGGGTTCATTTATTCAGGTTCAACCTGGGCCACCACATGGCAGATGGAAGAAAATGCGGCAGCTGTCAAGAGCCCAGGTGCAGAGAGTTTTTATAGTTCCACAAGCCAGAAATTACATGCTTGGGATTGGATAGACGGGATATGAGGCAAGGTGATTTTTTTGAAACTATTGGTCTAGACTTTCGGTGAGAAGCCACATTTGAAACCATTGGGTTAGACTTTTGGCGAGGAACCACAACTTGCTCAGCAGGATTATCTGGATGGCTCAGCAAGATTATCTGGATATCTTCAAGGGACATAAACTGCAGACAGGATGTCTGCAGGAGCATACTGCCCTGTATCTCTTTGAGTTGTCATGGCTCATTACTGAGATCCTTCCTAGAACTGAATACAGCAGGTGGACCTACCCTAAGATGGGGTCTGTACTGCCTTCACACTTCATGTCCCCTAGTTCCTTCATATGTAACATCTGGTGTGTCTCAGTTAGTCTTTGGTTGCTGTGAAGAGACACCATGACCAAGGCAACTCTTCTAAAAGAAAGTGTTTCATTGGGGGCTTGTTTACAGTTTTAGAGAGTTATTCACTGATCATCATGGCAGGAAGCAGACAGGCATGACACTGGGACAGTAGCTGAGAGCTTTACATCTTTAACCACAGGCAGCAGGGAGGGAGGGAGGGAGGGAGGGAAGGAGGGAGGGAGAGAGAGAGAGAGAGAGAGAGAGAGAGAGAGCGAGAGAGCGAGCACGTCAGCGAGAGCCAGCGCCAGCTCACACCTCCTAATCCTTCCCAAACAGTTTCACTTCCTGGTAATTAAGCATTTCAATAGATGAGCCTATTGAGGGTCATTCTTATTCAAACAATCACAAGATATAACTGCAACGTGGAGAAGCAATTTCATCACATCATTCTCTGTGTCTTTTATGGGTTCCAGACACACAAAATTAAATGTGACAGATCAACTGGCATGATTGAGATGGTCATGGATCGGTTTACTATAGAAAATGAAGGGACCTACACTGTGCAGATTCAAGATGGAAAAGCCAAGAATCAATCTTCATTGGTGCTCATTGGAGACGGTATGCTACAGTGAACATTTTCACATGCCCGCAAAACATAATGGAAAGAAAATTCCTTTGAATGGAGAGATATTTCATCTGTCTATTTTTTTTTGAATAGCGTTCAGAGCTGTTCTAGAAGAGGCTGAATTTCAAAGGAAGGAATTCCTCAGGAAACAAGGTAGGTGGTGCCTCGCTCACACCATGAGGTGCAGACTTTGCTTTGTAATGTGTCTCGAGCAGACCCTGCATCTCACAGCTGACTCTGAAGAAACGTAGAATGATCAAACATCACACCATCATTTTAGCTCTGGAAATTAGGTGATTTCCCTATCTTTAGTCCTCCAGGGGTATTTTGCCTGTGTTCTTTCTGGCTTCTAACCTTGGCTGACCCTGGATATATATTCATCATTTCCTGTTTCTTTATCAGGGAAGCGGTCTATCTATAACCAGCTTTAAACAGGTCACCAATTAAATTATAGTCTTATAAAATGTATTAACATGAAAATAATCAGCACAAGCCTGCTTTATATTGTTGTATTGAATGAGACAATAGTTTTATTAGGATTTGGCTTACTCCATGTTTATTTCAATAGAAATGAATGATATTTTTGATAAACATACATGAGTCTGTCTCTAATCTGAAGTGATAAGCATCTACAAAGTTGCAAGGTCACATTGCTTTATCTTCATCTTCTCTACTAATTCTTACTTTAAAAGATTTGATCACTGTGCTGCTCGGTGTTCAGTCAGATGCATAGCCTAGGAACAAGAATGTGAGGAGCTGGATATTATAAGTATCTAAAGAGCAATAGACCCCAGGTGCAGTAAGGAAGGGGGACTGTGTACTCCACTAGGAACAGGAGGCTCAGGAGAGAGTCAGCTCTAAGACAAGTTGGCTTCAGGACTATGAGACATACCTTGGCTTTTTAGGGCACAGCAGGCTCTTCCAGCCAACTATGTTTATACATCAAAATAGAACATAGAGCTATATTAAAACATACATACATATGTGTATGCAATATCTGCATTAGCTGTAGATATCTATACATGTAAGTTCTTATTTTAGAACTTCCTCCTTTCTCCACAGGCCCTCATTTTGCTGAATATTTGCACTGGGATGTTACCGAAGACTGTGATGTTCGGCTTGTCTGTAAGGTGAGAGACCCCGTGGTTCTCCTTCATGTTCCTTGTGGGGGTGCTGGTTTGGGAGCAGCTGTGGAGAGTGAAGTGGGTGGTCTAGGTTTAGGTGCAAATAGACAAGAGACTTCAGGGTCTAGTGGACCCTGGAGAACTTGGAGGGTAAGTGACTGTCCCTCCTTCTTGTTGTGACGTTCAAAAGAAGACTTAAAGAGGTAGCTTATTAAAACAGGGACTTAGAATGTTAGCAGTGACTCCATGAGAAGGCGTGCCATGAGGAAAGGCACCCACCATGCTGTCCACATGACATCATCAGGGACTAAAAGGCACATTTGGAAAACAGGTTTTTATGCCTTATGTTAATTCAGTAAAGAAGTTTATTTCTAAGTTGCGTTTTAATCAACAAACCTTTCACTTATTGAGTATCTGCCTTACATCTTTCACTGGGGAAAGTGCTGGGGATAAGTGATAATAGTGCATTATTTTTGTTCTTAAACTACTTACAAATTACTTAAAGCTCAAGCAGGAAAGATGAAAACAAACAGGCTATTTCAGCTAGGTGGGACTTCTTAGGTCAGGATAGTCCAGGTCCAAGAGATGAGACCGAGAGCAGGAACCGAATGACACCCTTAACCACAGTCAGGAGACAGCCAATGTTATGTGCATTTTGCACAATAAGAAGCCATGCAGCTATATCAAGAGGGCAGAGTTGATGGGTGTGGGGTTGTAAGAAGGGTTGGGTATGATGGTGGAGTCTGAAGTATTGATATTTAGAGGCTAGAGGCTAGCCCTCTACTGAACAGCGGGCTGTTTGCATAGGCGGTTTGTACTGGGTAAAACACGAGTTTTCTCAAATGACTACCACACATGGAAAGGTATGTATTTCTGAGGTGAGCATTATAAAGCTCAGCTCATTAGGAGGTCAGAGGTCAGGTTCAGGAATGAGGAGGGTGACTAATGATCTGGTTCTGACCATAGCACCAAGACTTGCAGGTCTTCCTGTGTCCTAAGGACAGGGGAAGAAATGAGAGGTCCGCTTCCTGGGGCTGATAGCATCCGAGTGCTGTGTAACTGCCCATAGATATTTGAAACTACCTCAAGTTCCCTGATCACAGAGATGCATAGGCCAGTAGACACAGATATTAGGAAAATGAAATAAATCTTGAAATGAGTATTTTGCACTCTCATGCATTTAGTTTACACATTTATGCCCCCCATAAATGAGGCAAGCCATCTTCCTGAGTATTTTTTCATTCAGTGATAACTGTGGCAGGTGATATTTCTTAATTTATTTACAAAATGTGTAGAGAATAGTAGAAATTAGAATATCCTTACGCTTTTACAGAAAAGCATTTGAAAACAAAAGAAGTATTTAACAGAAATCTTAATCACAACAAGAAGGAAGTGTGCTGGAGTTTGTCATACTCTAGAGCAGTGTGATGAGAGAGCAGTGTCCCTTGGGCATGGGCATGGCGTGTGTGTGGTGTCTGATGAATTCGCTTATTCGTGTCTCTTTGCATGCTCATGTACACATCAGGCACCTGAGTGTTCCAGCGTGACAGAGATAAATTGCAGGGTCAGAGAAGATGCACAGGGGTTGTGCATGGGGTGAGACCCTTCCAGCCACGTGGCAGGAGGGTGGAGGCTGTTTAGAGATGAGATTGAAGGGCATTGGAAAGTCTTTGATTTCATACATACTGAGTAGCAATTTCCCCTGTGATGAGCAGAGTGAGCCTGGAAACAGGGAAGGATGGCAGAGGCGGCCACTGCAGGGAGACCCGGAGAAGACTAGGCAGTTATTACCCTGTGATGTGTGTTCACTCATGTTCTGTGCTGGGATGGGGGCACTTCCAGGGCGGCTAGTGCATGGTCTCCATCCATTCCTTAGATGCTGTGAATGACTTCTCTATACCAAGCTGGCCTTTAACTCTGGAAACTAAGGCAGACAAAAGTACCCGTAGTATGTGATTTTTCTCTGGTGTCACTGGTGACACCTTGCATATAGCTGCTACGGAAATCCCAAACACATGGCATTACTGGTCTATAGAGCCAATCCCATGGCATTATCATTTGTCATGTTCCATTGCTGGCATTATCTGTGTGGGGTCTGTGTGGATGGGGATGCAGACTCCTCAGCCTCCTGGAATCCAGTGCCATCAACATCTGTCACACAAAGTAGAACATCTTCTTCTTGAGATAGCGTGTCAGCCATGTTTGAGATAGCGTGTCAGCCATGTATGTGTGTGTGTGAGTGTGGTTACTCTCCATTAGAACCCTGCAAAGCTTAGCATCTAAAGCCAGAGGTTCAGTTGTGAAGAATTCCCACATAGGGAAGCTCTTCTTCTATGTGTCATCCCTTTGTGTTCATGCACCTGAATACCACACTTTCAAAGAGCAGTCAGTCACCCAGTGATCCATAGAGCTCTAAGAACATTTATGAATCAAAGCACTTGGCTTAGGCCTCATTAGTGACATTTTCTATTAAATGGGAGATTTTTACACCTACCGACATCATTGGTCCTCTTGGTGGCAGATGTAAGGACTTACTGCTTTTAGAAGACGATTGAGAAATGCATTTGCTATTATTAGAAGTGACAGTTCTTCCATGAGCCCTCACTGAGCCTGTTGAGGGTAAAAGCTGGTGTTTTCTTTAGGTCTGGGCTTGACTAACCCTGAAGGATTTTTTTCCCCTCCTGAGCCACAGTGATTCACTTAGGACTTCTGTTCTGCAGGTTGCAAACACCAAGAGGGAAACCGTTTTCAAATGGCTCAAGGATGATGTTCTTTATGAAACTGAGACACTGCCGGACTTGGAGAAGGGGGTCTGTGAGCTGCTAATACCAAAGGTACCATGCAGCCAGAGAAACAAAACAGCATTCTCCATGACTTGTAAACTCGGCAATGCCTTCCAATTTGCACACCGATTTCCCATGCTTTGCAAGGAAAAATGTACTACTATACCATCTTGTATTATGGTGTTGATTTCTGTGTAAATATGGAATGTGTTTTATTCATAGTTGTCTAAGAAGGACCATGGCGAATACAAAGCAACCTTGAAAGATGACAGAGGTCAAGATGTATCCATCCTTGAAATAGCTGGCAAAGGTAAGATGGTACCTTCTTTGTCTTACAGTGAAACCTGTTCTGTCCACTGGATGAAGTTTGTTGTGGAGCTGTGTCCACAGGCACCCTGAGCTGTGTGCATATTCCACTGAGCAGGGCTCCGTTCTGTCCATGGAATGAGGGGTGTTATGGAAGACTGCTCATGAGTATCCATAGCTGTGTGCATACCAGCTGAGCAGGACTCCAGTCTGTCCATATGACGAGGGGTGTTGTGGGGGTATACTCATATGCACCCTGAGCTGACAGAGCTCCGTTCTGTCCATGGAATGTGGGGTACTATAAAAGTACAAGCATGTACACTCTGGACTGCATGCATTTTTGCCTCTGCAGTGACATTAGGCAAGAAAACCAGATTGTACTTTGTCTGCGTTTAAGAGCCGTTTCACGGTGTTAGAAAATGCACACTATCACTTTGGGCTTTGATGAAACATGATTTCAGTCCCTTATCAGAAGCCAAGTTTGATTCCTTACAAATGCGGTTAAGATGATTGAAGCTCTCAGGAAGTTATTCAATTCAACGTACAGTTGGATTTATGTTGAACAAAATGTTCTTGTCCTGTGTTTAAAAAGTGAATAGGTTAGAAGGATTTATGGTGCACATAAGACTTTTATGGACAAATATTACCATTTTAATGTTTCATTTTTCAAATGAGTATCACAGTTTCCCGTGTCAATTTAATTAGACATGGAAAATGCTGCTTTCTGTTAAAGTCACACCCAGTGATGGTCCATTTCCATTCTCCCTTCCAGTGTACGAGGACATGATCTTGGCAATGAGTCGTGTGTGCGGTGAGTAATAGCCCCCGAGTTTTCAAGTCTTGTTGACTGAAGCATCTCTGTTTCCTAGGGTGAGCTCTCATGTCCCAGAGGACACTGATGGCTGGGGTGTGCCCCCTGCCTGGAGTTGGGCTGGTGGCGGGGAATGACTGGTTACCTGCCCACTCTATGATGCTCCTCCAGAGCTTTGCAGTGTGAATGCTGGAGCCTGTGTTCAGCTTCAGAAGCCCCTGCTGATGTTACCCACCGGTCATCCCTGCCAGCTTGCCTTTGCCCGGCCTGGGCAATTGTTTTGTCCAAAATTGCTATTAGTTTTTCTTCCAACACTGAGTAGTAATAGTGGGTATTATTTAACGCTTAGACTTCATAGTCTGTGTATTGAGCCATTTGCCTTTGTATAGAAGTTGGAGAAGCAAAAAAAAAAAAATACTGCTTATAAATAACAAATAGTAGCTTACATGTTAACAACTAGTAATTTATTACTCTAGACTCTCTAGATTCGTAGGCATGCCTAACCTGTGACCCACTGGCCACACGTAATGGCTCAAAGTGGAGGATTGCTACCCATGTGGACCAACACAGAACCATACACCTCCTTGTGATGGTATGAGACTTTTTTTTGGAATTTCCTTCCCTGTGACTCCTTGTGAGGCTCTCCAGTGTGACTCTTGTAGATGACAACACTGTGTCATACTGTCACAAGATGAGACACACCAGCCAGAGAATACCCAGGTTACTTTTCTGATCAAGTTACCAAAATCTGCGTAGGCAAGTTGGGACTCACCAGAACTCATATCCTCTTGACCTCAACTAGAGAGGCCTATGGTTTTCTGGGATTCCCATGAAAAACCACCGTATGCTCACCTCTAATGCTTTTGCAAACAGCCCCGTGAGGTGGAGCTTTTGCTTTTGTTTAGTGAAAGGACCGGGCTACATTTTAAAATGAGGTTCACTTGGAATGGCTTTCAGTGAGTCAAGTACTCACCCATGGGTATGCAAGCCACTTGTAAGATGAACCAAGCCATTGGGAAAATGGCTTTGCCCTTACACTCTGGGGAGTTGCTCTGCATTACCTGTCTCAGAACGTGCTGGAAGGTCACCTGCTGATGACAGGTTGGTCACATGTAGAGAACTGGTAAGTGCATCAGACTGGCCTCGCACGATGCTTCTGGAACTCTCAGCTCACTCAACCACTCAAGGTGCACACAGGCATCTTTTTGGGGGAGTTAGGTGGGGAGAGAGAGCAAGCATAGAAGTCTCCATGTGACTAGACCCTGGCATCTCTGTGACATTCCAGGTGGAGAGGAGTAAGGTGCAGATGTCTCCGGTAAAGAGGGTTCCAGCTGTGTCCGCCCACTCCCATTTCTGCTGACTCCCCCTCCTCCTTCCTTATGGGTTTTCTGTAGCTCTTTAGATTTGGGTCAATTAATAGGGCAGGTTTCATAGTCATTGTCACCAAGATTGATTCTTTCATGCAAGCCAAACTGCTAAGGGCCAGGTGTGGATTATTTTTGCAAAACTTCGTGTTTCTTTGGTCTTAAGCAAAGGGCTTTTCAAAGTACTCTGCAAGGACAAGTGTGTGTTTAATGGAAGCATATGACATGGGAGGGACGGGGGAGCTTCTGTGGCCATGACAGGATTGAGCACCAACTTGAGAGACGTGCTGATACCGTGGATAGATGAGCCTTACCAGAGGGCCACGGGCCTGTCTTGACTCTCTGAGATCTGAGGTAACATCTTGTTATCTGCAGGAGCCTCTGCCTCACCGCTGAAGGTTCTCTGCACCCCCGAGGGCATCAGACTTCAGTGTTTCATGAAGTATTTCACAGAGGAAATGAAGGTCAGCTGGTATCACAAGTGAGTATGAGAGCTCGTGTCCATGGCTGCAGCAGCCCGTGGCTCAATGTGGTACTCTTGGCAAACCACAGGCCATGGCCATGTTCTCAGTAACTGTGCCAGGCTTTGGCTAGGTGGGCCATGGGACAGTGGGGAGGGTCTGGACAAAGGAGAAAGAAAAAAGGAAACATCAGAAGGTGTCAACAGCGTCCTCACTGGTGGTTACCAATGACACCAGTGCTTAAAATGCATTCTCTGGGTAGAAGAACAAGGGGACCAGTGTTTAGAGTCCAAGCTCCGACCTGCCAACCAGTTGCTTTCTCACTAGACGTGAGTAAGAAGACAAGGGAGTCAGTGGGGGAGAAACCTGTGCCAATGGGTGACATTCGATTCATAGATCAATCCCAGTGAGAAATTTGTAGAATGCAGACTTAAGTGTGGACCATTGTTCATTGCTTTAAAAGAAATGCCAAGTCATACATCAAGGAATTTAGAAAATGCCACTTTAAATAAAAGGCTGGAAATCTGTCCCTCACAAATGAGGAACAGGCCAAAAGGAACACAGCAAAAATGTTCTTCAGAAAAAAAGACCTTGTTGTCTTGCCGGAGGGCGAAATGAATGTATTATGCAGACATGGTAAAGCCCAACTGCCTGAGGATTGACCACTTCAGACTGAGAGGAATCCCAGCCACTCAAGGGACTTCTTGCTGTCATTATAGGAAAAAGCAAAGCTAGCATGCTTTGACCTCAGGCTGTATGTGTTCCGTCAGCTTGGGAGGTCTCTCCTGCAGTGGTCACATTAGGCTAACGACTCCCCTTAATCTCAGTGGGCTCCAATTACCTGCAAGAATGAGATGCCTTCTGCTTCCTACACCTTACCTTTCAGTATCCTTAGACAGGGTGGGAGTGGTGTTGAGGTGAAGGCTTCCCATGCAGTGGATTCTCTCCCACTCTGGGTAGGGCTACCGGCTGTGGTGACCTGTGACAGAGCTCTCTAGGCTTATAGTGTATTTGAGTTTTAGAGACAGAAAATGACGTCCCCAGATTTAAGGCCCACGTGGGTGGCACATGGCAGAGGAAGACCGAACAGGCTCCTGGAGTTGCTGCATATTTAGGGACGGTGGCCAGGGACTCACACAGCCCTTGAAGCAGATTGCAAATCCCTAAGTGCGGTGAAATGCTGTCTCCCTCTGACAACCAGGGAGTAAGCTACAACCTTCAGGCAGCATGTGGTCACTACAGGGCTGGCTGAGGTGTTTTGGGGTGGACTGCAAGGGGGGCGCTTATCAATGTGTATGCTCACATGGGGCCCTCTGCCTCTGATTCCTCTGTCTTTGGAGGCATCAGCAGCCCTGGCTGTAACTCCCTGATGTGTGCTTGTGTGGGTCTAGGAAGCTGTGAGGCATTGTCTAGCCCTCATTTGGGTTGTCAGTTCATGGAGGTTGGCGGGGAGACTGATCGCACAGTACATTTTTTTGCGAAAGAATTTTCTTTTCTGCAGAAGCAGAAAGTCTCTCTATATAAAAGTCTCATTATTCCTTTTAGGTAGGGATGGACAGTTGTGAGTGCTGGGGTGACCCTTCCCATTGCTTTAGTAATAGAGATTTTGCTCTGTGCTCGCTGGAAGTCTAGAATTGGTGTGTGTTACCCTCAGGTAAAGAGCCAACTGACTAGGATTTACCCAACAGAGTATGAACAAAGCATTCTGGCTGGAAAGCTGTGAGCCTACCCTACAGCTCTGGCCTCCGGCTTTTGCCTTCCCAAGAGCACTGAGGGCCTATGCTTCCTCCTCCCAGGAGTGTTCTATGCTCTACTAGGCATGCATAGTGTCTTATCATTACATCCTCTTGTCCCTGCCTGGGTGGGTCTTCCATGGAGCCATCCTGGCTTCCTCCCTCCCCATCTGCCCACATTCCTGATGCTCCGCTCTCATAGAACCAGTCACTTTTTTTTTATCCTGGATTAACATGCTCTGTGTCCCCACATTATGAGTATTACATGCCAGAACTATTTCACAGTGAAGAGGGCCAGGCAATTCCTTTTTCTCCCTGAACTGCAGAGTACATAGTGGCCAGCAAAGGTGATAGAATTACTATTAGTTCATGGCCAGTTCTCTGCAAAACCCGAACCAGCCCTCTAAATTGCAGTAACTTGAAAATTTATGTATATATGTATAAAATGTGTATAATGTAAACATGTGTGTACACCAGGCAGTCTGATTTGACAGTGAGTGTGGTGTAACACTCGGCTGACTTGGAGGACAGCAATGGTATTAGGTACTTTAGTCTTACTTACATCTTCAAAAAGTTGGGACAGAATACATCAAACATAAAATTTATTATTTCATCTGCCGTAAGGGTGCAGTGAATCCACGTTGTGGGCAACCATCTCCAGAGCATCTTCATCTTGTAAAATGGAATGCTGTCCCTCTCGTACACTAGCTTGATTCTACTCTCTGCTCTTGAGTGTGGCAACTCTGGTGACCTCAGATTGTAGAAACATGGGTTTGTCCTCTTGTGACCAGCTTTGTAAATGTAGCATAATGTCCTCAGAATTCATGTGTGTTATAGCATGTGTCAGTTCCCTTCTTTTAAAAAGATCAATAGTATTCCACCTTGTGGATAGACCGCAGTTTAATTATGCATTTGCTTGTCAGGGTCATGTGGTGGTCCACATTGGCCATTGTGAGTAATTTTTCTGCAGATATGAGTGTCCATGTGTCCCTGTCCCTGCTTTCAGCTATTTTTTTTCCTTTTATTTTACAATACCATTCAGTTCTACATATCAGCCATGGATTCCCTTGTTCTCCCCCTTTCGCCCCTCCCCTTTCCCCAGCCCACCCCCCATTCCCACCTCCTCCAGGGCAAAGCCTGCCCCTGAGGACTGAGATTAACCTGGTAGACTCAGTCCAGGCAGGTCCAGTCCCCTCCTCCCAGACTGAGCCAAGCGTCCCTGCATAAGTCCCAGGTTTCAAACAGCCAACTCATGCGATGAGCACAGACCTGGTACCACTGCCTAGATGCCTCCCAAACAGATCAAGCCAATCAACTGTCTCACCTATTCAGAGGGCCTGATCCAGTTGGGGGCCCCTCAGCCTTTGGTTCATAGTTCATGTGTTTCCATTCGTTTGGCTATTTGTCCCTGTGCTTTATCCAACCTTGGTTTCAACAATTCTCGCTCATATAAACCCTCTTCTATGGCCATACCACCCTGAATGCACCTGATCTCGTCTGCTTTCAGCTATTTTGAACATGTACCTAGAGATGGAAATGCTGTGTCAGGTCTTAAGTTCCACACTTAATATTCTTACGACTGCATACCAAATCAAGCATTCTGAAGTCCTTTAAGTTGTAATCAGTTGGCTTTAGGAGGTTTCAGGCCCGAGTTATTAATATATTTAAGTTTATAATAGCCAGAAAAATCCCTAAAACCTACTGTGCCATTGGCATGAGCAAGTGAGCAGAGCCTCCTTGCCTCAATGTGAGCAAGTCAGTAGACCATCCCCAACTGATGTAAGCCAGCAGACCAGGTCCTCCTCACTCAGACATGTTAATGTCCCCTCACAGGTGTGAGGATAAGATCTGGAGGTTAACTGAGCACACCCATGTTGCTTTGTAGAGAGGCTAAGATCTCATCCAGCGAACACATGAGGATTGGAGGCAGTGAGGAGATGGCGTGGCTGCAGATCTGCGAGCCCACAGAGAAGGATAAGGGGAAGTACACTTTTGAGATTTTCGATGGCAAAGACAACCACCAGCGCTCACTGGACCTCTCTGGACAAGGTACTAGATGTTCCCTGTAGCTCGTCACATTCCTGTGAACAACCCATGTAGATACTGAAAAGAAAAGGGTGCATTAAATAATCCACTGACGTTATGACTTTCATGTAGAGGGACTGACTTAAGATAAATCAATTTATTAGTTTGATTGCCCCTCAGTTTGCTTTTTGTCAGTTAGCTGGTGGACCATTTGAGTGGATGGAAGTTAAACACATGGGAACATGACTGACGTATGGAATGTTTCCTTGCAGCTTTTGATGAAGCATTTGCTGAGTTCCAGCAGCTCAAGTAAGACCCATAGCTTGCTAACATCATTTTTGATGGGGGGCGGGGCTCTGACTTGGGTTCATTCTGGCCACATACAGGGTCCATAAGTGCCTTAGTGATTCCAAGGATGCTCTGTTCCTGGGATGAAAATAGCAATGTAAGAAATTCAGTATGCAGCAGGGCACCCATTTTTCTACAATAGAAACGCACTGTGTATTACCTTCCTAGGGCCATCAGAAACTTGGATTACTTTAAATGATGAAAATGATGGATTTCTCAAATCATCATGATCCAGGTGACATGCCATACAGAGCAACTGTTAAAGAATGCTTCAGATTTTCAAATGAGTGATTCAGTTTTAGAGTTTTAAAGCTGAGGACATCGTTGGCTACTACTAAATTATTCAGGATGCCTTTGTTGAGTGGATATGTGACAAGTATGATAAATCACAAATTGACAATTTAACAAAATGCCTAGGAGATGGCTTAGTCAGTCAAGTGGGTCCTTAGAATCCATATTTGAAAAAAAAAAAAAGCTGGGTACAGAAGGACACACCTGTAATCTGAGCACTGGGGAGGCAGAGTCAGGAGCATCTCTAAGATTCCTGGCCAGCCAGTCTAGCCAAATTAGCAAGCTGCAGGGTCTGAGATAGATAGATAGATAGATAGATAGATAGATAGATAGATAGATAGATGGATGATAGACAGATAGATAGGTAGATGATAGATAGAGATAGATATAGAGAGATAGAGAGATGAGAGATGGATAGATAGATAGATAGATAGATAGATAGAGAGGTGGGGATCACATCTCAAAAGTTAATACGGTGGAAAGCAACTGAGGAAGGTACTTGGTATCAACCTTTGGCCTCCACGTGTACACACATCCACACCTGTACATGTACACCAACCAGCACACACAAGTGCAGACACACAATCCCCTAAAAGTCTCCAATGCAGTCTGGTGAATTTGGTGTCAAACAATACACCTTCCCAGCCTGAGAGTCTGCATGCTAATCTCTCTTTTGGTTTTAGCATCTTCCCCCACTCCAAATGATCAGGATACCAGCTCTCTGCCTGGGTACAGGTTCTGCACCCTCAGATCCCACTGCGATTAAGAGACACTGTAAAGGCAGTGCATCCGTACAGGCATTTTTTCCTGTCATCATTCCCTGTAACAACAGTCTAGGAGCTCTTTACATAGTTTTACTCCATTGGGTGGAGTAAGTGACTAGGGATGATTGTCAAGGCCCAGGAGGATGAGTAGATGTTGTAGTGAATACAGCACCGTTTCATCTCAGGGACTTGCACGCTCATAGATTTTGGTCTCCTTGGGGTTCAGCTCTGGGGATGACCAATGCGGGCATGACCGGATAGCTGCATACCATTAGACCTTCCTTCTGTATGTGCTCACACTGCTAGCAGACTTCTCCCGTGCATAGAGTCCTTTGGTCAGTAGCATTTCTTACAGCTTTCTCTCTCTCCCTCCTGTGGTTTCTAGGGCGGCTGCATTTGCAGAGAAGAGTGAGTACTGGTGTGATAAAAAGTGATAATGGGCATGGGTGGGGACAGGTGGGGGAGGTGCACATTTCACGTGGTTGATTTAGGGGATCGGTAACAGCAAACCTTCCTGCCCCAGGTTGAGTGCACCCCGATCTTTTGGCCTCCGCTCATTCCAGCCTGACCCCCTTCTCCACCTTGTCTGCACCCACCCCCACAAGTTTCTGTACCCCAGATGCCAAGACTCCCTCCCTCGTGAGATGTGGCTCTTTGTGCGGTCCTTGATGTGACCTCCCTGGTTCAGTTGACTCTCATTTCTATTTCCTGGGGACCACATGTCCCCCAACCTGCACAGTGCCAGCTAGTCCTTGCTCATGGCCCCTGTGGTAGCGTTCTCCACCCGGAACATAACTTTCTTTGTGTCCTCTCCTGAGGGTATGCCCACCCTTCCCTGCTTCCACGGTGGTATCACTTGGTGTTAGCCTTAGGCTTCCTGTGGGGCCTCCCTGACAGGGTCTCCTCAACCTGGCTCTTTTTTCACTGCAGATCGTGGCAAGGTGATTGGCGGCTTACCTGACGTGGTGACCATAATGGAAGGCAAGGTGAGAGCAGACGACTGGCGAAAGAGCTGGGATGAGGGTAGTGGTGCAGGGTAGAAACTCAGCTGCCATCTCAGGGTGGGACACAGGGGAGCCTGAGAGCTGGAGTCATTCCCCACTCAGCCTGCAGGGCACTCAGAGTTACCTTCCATTGTGCTGTCGCCCCTCTGACCTGAACCCCTGAGAACTTCTGCAAACAGAGAGGTGGGATAGTCGAATAGTCAAGCCTGGGGTGTACCTCCATGGCAGAGAGTTTGGTTAGTGTACGTGAGTCACTGGGCTTCACCCTCGGTACTGAGAGAAAGAAAAGCCACACTAACAGCAGCAGCAGCAGCAACAACAACAAAAGCCAGTATTGCAAATCCTCAAACACCAGGCCTGTTGTGTGACTCATGGACCTAGTATAAGGACCTTGGGGTCCACAGCGTCTGATGTCACCTGGTTTAGGGCTTCTTTATATGAGGTGGTGGGTCAGCTCTCATCGGGGTGAAACTGAGTCACCACTTTTGAATGTAAACAGTCACAGCCTCTTTAATATTAAAGAAAAGAAAAGAAAAAAAACCCTGCTCCAATTTCCAAGGTCATTCTAGAATCTCTAATTGAAGTTTTAATTTGTCTCCCATCAGTGGAGTTATTGATATCTAATTGGCACTTGTGCGGCATAATTCTAGCTCAATGTCATAGGGACGTAGGTACTCGAAAGGACTTTATTAGGCCTAAATTTATAGACCTCTTTTTAACAGTCAGTGAAAGCATGGAATGCCCCTGAGATGGAGTAACTGTGATATCACAAAAGATGTAATTGTGAAATTAACAATCACAGTCTGCAAGGGGGTTGAGCCCAGGCAAGTGTGCAGTTGCTGCGTCTGAGTTAGGAGATGCAGACAGAATATTCTCTGGACTTTTCAGAGAAACTGGGAAGAGAGACCCCTAAGTCTAAATGTAAAGGACGTTTAGGGGCTAAAGGATGCTTCATTTAGTAAGAGCAAGTGCTTCTCTTAGAGCGAAAGTAGGGGTCCAGCTCCCAGCACCCACACTGGGCGCCACGCATCTTCTGATACCTCCAGCTCCGGGGGGATCCGACACCTTATTCTGTCCCCACAAACAGCTACCACTTACATGTACTTCCCCATACATAGACATGCAGGAATGCACGTACATAAGAATAAAAGCTAAAAAGCTTAAAAACAGGTTCAGTGGAATGATAATAGAGCTAATCCATTTCCCAAGTTGAACCCCCAGGCTCAGGTTAGAACTTGGAACAGGTAGAACCATTTTCACAGGGTTCTGCTTCTCGAGCCCCGCCCCCCATAGCACAGAGCTCCTCAGCCGCCACCTACCTTTGGAGCCTGCGTCAATGAAGGGTGGCTGATGTAACAAGTGATCCACAGGTGCCAGTAGGCATGACTGACCTGCCACCTCCAGAGAGGAGCACGGGGATTTTTTTTTTTATTCCATTTTAAATTTAGTACTGGAAAATTCCACACACACTTGCAGCGTATCTTGATCACACCCCACCCCCATCTCCCGCTCCTTTTCTAATGGTCTTCTTTCTTGACCCCGTCTTCCCTCCAAAGACTTTGAACCTCACCTGCACAGTGTTTGGAAACCCTGACCCGGAAGTGGTTTGGTTTAAGAACGACAAGGACATTGAGCTAAGCGAGCACTTCTCCGTGAAGGTGGAGCAGTCCAAGTACGTCAGCCTGACCATCCAGGGGGTGACGGCCGAGGACTCGGGCAAGTACAGCATCAACGTGAAGAACAAATACGGAGGGGAGAAGATTGACGTCACCGTCAGCGTATACAACACGGGGAGAAGATCCCAGATATCTCCCCTCCCCAGCAGGCCAAACCCAAGCTCATCCCAGCCTCCACTTCATCCGAATAAGGGGATACAGTGTGCCCTGGCTGGAGAGGTGGGAGGGACCTTCGGAAGTCTTAGGATGTTGTATTCTGTACTGAGTGGTTGCCAGTTCGGAGTGATATCACACGTGGTGAGATGGGTGATCCTGCATTAGGCCTTTTTGGTTTTTTGCACTTTGTGATTAACATTTTATGGGTAAAGGCGAAGTTAATGTTTCTACAAGGCTGAGAAACTTGTGTGAGTCCAAGAGTAGAGGGCAGTGGAGAGTGAACCGAGAGAGGCAGCTGACCTGTCCAGGGTCAAGGTCATGTGGAGTGATGCTCAGATGGTTCTAGCATGTGGTGGTCTGGGCGGTTATTACCATCCTGAGGGTGATGGCGGGGCCTGCAGGGTACATTTCTGGAAACCCTTGGGAGCCTTTGAGCATGGTTACTTGGGTTACCTTTTTTCTCTTGCTTTAGGCTAATAAAAAGGAAAAAGGCATCTTGCTGTGGTTTCTGTACCAACATCCTGCCTACCGACATGTTCCTATCTTGGTTCAATAAGTTTCTCGGGCTTTCGTGCTTCTGTGGCATATGGACTATGGCTCTCCTGCAGCTCTATTCACCGATAGAGACGTAGAGAGGGACCCTCAGCGAAGAGTCCTGGGAAATGGCCCAAGAGGCAGGTAGCTAGCAGCTATCTGCTGCTTCACTAGGCACAGTGCCCAGGCATGGCACAAACAATCACCCACCACCACACAGAGGGACAAAGGACAGTCTCTGGGTAAAGAGGAGACAGACGTGGTCCATAGCCAAATGGTAGTTTATAAAGGTAAAAGGGGGAACCCCGTGTTTGGATGAGGTGTTTAATTTTGATTGGACATGTTAATTGGTGTAGCAGGAATCTTAAAAGTTCTTAATAATAAAATCAAACCTGAGGGGTGAACCCTGGAAAATCAGAGAGACAGAACAAGCCACAGCTATCTCACCTTGCCAATTCCTTAGCTGGTCCTGTTTCCTCAGACTGGAAGCCTCTGAGTCCTCATCCAGAATGAATCTCAGCTGAACTGTGTTGCTCCAAAGCCTGAAAGCTTAACCAGCCAAATGCTTAACCAGGCCAAAATGCTTCTAGTTTCTGGTCCTCACGCCTTATATACCTTTCTGCTTTCTACCATCACTCCCTAGGATTAAAGGCTGGCTTTCTGGGATTAAAGGCGTGAGTCACCACGCCTGTCTGTTTCCAATGTGGCCTTGAACTCACAGAGATCCCAGATGGATTTCTGCCTCTGGAATGCTAGGATTAAAGGCGTGTGCTATCACTGCCTAACTAGTGGCTTTTCTGTTCTCTGACCCCAGATAAGTTTATTAAGGTACACAATATTTTTGGGGGAACACAATACCACCACAAATTGGGGTGGTCAAAAGGGGGCTTTTGATTGCTGGACTTCAATACTTCTATAGCTGGACCTTGGTAGTCAGCCTCAGGGAGAGGAAATGGCCAAAAAAGGGAGAGGGAATGGGGGAGAAGGGCAAGGCTAGCCAGAGCCATTGTTTACCACGCTCAGGCTGGCTAGAGCCCCTTCACCCTTCCCTGGGGCGATGCAACACACATATCTATACCCTCACCCCCCTGCCATGCCAAGAGTCCATGACAGACCCAAGTACAGACACCATCCAAGTCCAACTTGGTGAACCAAGGAGTTTTGTTGGGGTTACTTATGGAAGTATGGGTGAGGGGTTACTTAAAGAAGCAGAAAAGACTGAAAGACAGCTCTATCATCAATGTCCACCCCAGCATGGGTGACAGCTCATAAAGCTGGGAACCTGGAGTGCACTGCACAGCCTGCAGGCAGCTCAACAGATTGGGGGTATCCTTTCCAAGTGCCTCAGTTGGTCTGAACCTCTTCCAGGAATCTCGGCTGGTTTCTGCTTCTTTCAGGCAGCTGGTCTTGTCTGAGACTCTTCTTTGCAGCTCAGCTTCTTTCGATCTGAGGGGGACTCTCAGTTTTTATTGCTTACTCTGGCAGGGAATTCACGTTAGTGAATCTGGTCAGTTTCAGGGACTTCCTGAAGCTATTTGAGTTGTTCACTTTCCTGCTTAAGGAGCGTCCTTGCAGGATGGAATGTTTCAATCTTGGGAAATTTTTGCACAATCCTCACTCACAAGTTTGTCTCCTGGATGAGTCTAGATCCTGTTAATTTTTTTTTTTTGTTTTTTGTTTTTTGAGACAGGGTTTCTCTGTGTAGCTTTCCGCCTTTTCCTGGATCTCGCTCTGTAGACCAGGCTGGCCTCGAACTCACAGAGATCTGCCTGGCTCTGCCTCCGAGTGCTGGGATTAAAGGCGTGTGCCACCACCTGGATCCTGTTAAGCATTAATGGTCACAAAGGCCAATCTTTTTAACATTGCCTCATGCTTTTGTAGATGATATTGGCAGTGCTGGATTTCGGAAGTGGTGACAAGGACTTGGTTAGTCATTTGCCCTTCTTGGTCACGTGGGCAGATGGCTGGGCTGATTTCATCTTGTATTTCACATACTTCCAGAACACCTTTGCAGCTACAGATTCTTTTCCACATGAGATCTTTATTTTATTAGGCAGAAAACACTGACTTCAAGTTTAGAAACCCATTTTCTTTTTATTTAGCAGCTGTGACTCATAAAACAGAATTGTGATTTATTATAAGATTTTATTTTGTTTTTAAATATGTGTATGTGTATGTGCCTATGGCTTATGGTTCTGTATCTGCTGAAGGGACACTAGCCCACTAGCATGTATCTCTGGCAGGCCTTGCCTTTCTCCCCCATTCCCTCTCCCTTGCTAAAAACTCTTAGATTACATTCCTAAAGCTAGCCACCATGGTCTATTCCCTTATTTGGCACTTATCCTCCTGAGGCTGACTACCAAAATCCAGTATTCAAAGCCCCCTTTGGCTCACCTAATTAACATTCCCAATTAAAATTAAACACCTCATCCTAACATGGGGTTTCCCCTTTACCTTTATAAACCACCATTTGCCTATGGGTCACGACTGTCTCCTCTCTATCCAGAGGCAATCCTTTGTCCTCTGGGACAAATACCCCTGCCCCCTTTCTCTTGCCCCCTCCCCTCCCCCTCTCCCCCTATCTCCTTTACCACTGTGTCCAGCCTATTCTAACACAGACCCCCCCTTTCCTCCTCTTCAAAATTACACCTGCAAGGTCATTTGCTGCTGTTTTTCTGCCTGAGTCAGAAAGCAGCCACTTGAACTTTTCTTCCCCGCTTAACAAAGGATCTCTCTGTGAAAACAGGTGTGTGGGTGTGGTTTGTACCCAATCCAGGGTCTAGGAGGAAGCCCCCACTGTCCGGGAGGTCTCCTTCATCTGCACCACACACAAGAACATGGCTGACTTAAGCATCATTTTGCAGCCCAGATCTTGCTGTTGGCTATATCACTGAAAGAGCGTGAATGGGTGCCCAGCTCAAGCAGGAGGTGCAAGATCGTTTCATCTTCTGAAGAACTTAATACTGTCCTACCATGTTTGTAAGATTTTTTCCTCCCTCTGTTCCTTCTCCCCCCCCCCTCCCTTTTCGGTGCAGTGGATAGAAGCGAGAGCACAGTGCATGTTAAACAAGCATTCTGTGGTAAGTCACACTACTGGCCCAATTCACTTATTGATTTTTTTTTTTCATTCACCCTCTTAGGTTTGATCAGAAGTGAATTGTGTAAGATTAGGAAATGAGTCACATTCAGTTTGGGGAACAACATTTTGCCCTCGATGAGATAGTATCTGTTCTGTAGGTTACCAATTGGAAGCACCCAATTTATGTTAAATGACTACTGAACACTGGAGATGTCCTTCAGGTAAGTCGGGGGAACTTAATGACTGTTCTCCAGAACACCAGCTGTTTTCCAGAGAGATTCACATGGGCTTCTGAAGTCTGGGGATAACAAACCACAACCCATATCTTACAGAGCACTAAGACCTCATCTCTGGGGTGCCACACAGGGGTGTTACCCTCTGCTCACTCCTCTAGTGACAAGAGAGGCTGCTTACAGCAAACATGTACTCTTTTTCTAGAAATGTTTTAACCAAGAGAAGTCTGCATTATGAATGTTAATGGACTTAGAAAATTAAAAACCATAAATAGAATCAGAAATTGAATCTCATAAAGTGTGCATGAACCATAATGATGACACCAACCAGATGTTTACAACCAGAGAGGACCAGAGGTAGCCGTCACTGGGAGGGTTGATTACAGCATTTAAATAATTTCCAACCCTTCTTGACTTCATGGTGAGTTTGTGTCCATGTCCACGGAGGAAGGGACTGGTAAGCTGAGGGCTGAGTCCTTCACACGTTCTGGGAATGCTTGTTGTCCACCAGGGCAGATATCCAGCCAGGTAGGGGATGCACTGTGCATGCATGTGACAGGGATCATTCTCCCCACACATCTCACCCCAGTACTGTACTCCTGGGTCTCCTCTGAATGGAACTCGGACAGCTGGCTGCCGCCAGGTGGAGGAATGATGTCCCTGCAGGGAAATGGGATGAAGGCAGTAGCCATTAGCTTACCTCCAGATCTAAGCGATTAGGAAAGGAGGTTCTATTTATTATTATTTTTTTTGAGACAGGGTTTCTCTGTGTACTTTGTGCCTTTCCTGGAACTCACTCTGTAGCCAGGCTGGCCTCGAACTCACAGAGATCCACCTGCCTCTGCCTCCCTAGTGCTGGAATTAAAGGCATGCACCACCACCGCCCGGCTGGAAAGAAGGTTCTAAATGAATGGAAATTAGCAGCTGTTGGTCAACAGCCACCTTTAATATTATTTTTTTTCCCACTGTCTGGATGGAGCCTTGGACACCATCTTCCTGAGGTTGCTCCTTCTCCCAGGTGTGGTTAGGAAAATGGCTATAGCCAGTCCTTCCTCTACCCTTTCACGAGGAGACTTCCTCTCAGGGGTCCTGGTTTACAACCAGGACTCAGGGCCAGCCCTTTGAAATGTCCTTGTCCCTAGTTCGTGTGAGAGCATGAGCTTAACTAATTTCCTGTTGTTAGAGTCTGTGGCTGTCACACCAGCCAGCTCTTGATGTCCCCCAAGGCCGCCTGTGAATGTTTACTTTATTCCTCAGGTGTCCTGGCGAGTTTTATGTCAACTTGACACAAGCTAGAGTCATCTGAAAGGAGGGAACCGCAATTGAGAAAATGTCTCCATAAGATCCAGCTGTAAGGCATTTTCCTAATTAGTGAATGATGGGGGAGGGCCCAGCCTATAGTGGGTGGTGCCATCCCTGGGCTGGTGGTCCTGGGTTCTATAATAAAGCAGACTGACCAAGCCATGGGCAGCAAGGCAGTAAGCAGTTCCCTCCATGGCCTCTGCATCAGCTCCTGCCTCCAGGTTCCTGTCCTGACGTCCTTCAGGATGAACAATGATGAACAGTGATGTGGGACTGTAAGTGAAAAAAAACCCTTTCCTCCCCAAGTTGCTTTGGTCATGGTGTTTTATCACAGATCTAACTAGGACACCAGGGCAGTAGGTCCCTCTTCCTTTTCCCTTTCTGGCGTGAGCCTTGTCCATAAAAAAATTTTCTTGAGGGGTCTATTTAGATTCTTTGCCTTTTTTTTATTTGGGCTCTTTTCTTGCTATTGGGTTCCTTATATGTTTTAAATATTATCTTTTACTATGGATGCTTTATGATTATCTTCTCTCCAAGGCATAGGCAACAGAGGCAAAACCAAACAGGATTGCATCAGCTGAAAATCTTTTTAACATATAGGTCAGCAGTGGGTCCATTGAGATTCCGTGGGGGATCTTGGCTCAGAACAATGTATTCCGGCACTCATGTGTCTCTGATTCCTGACTGGATGCCACATGACCAGCAGCCTCAGGGAACTCTTCCCCTTCCCTGCCATGATGGACTGTGCCCTCAAGCCCTGAGCCTAAATAAATCCTTGAGTAGGTTGTTTTTTAAGTAGCCATCAGCGTGTGGTATAATTACAGATAACCTTTGTTTCACCTGGGGAACTAGTCAACACAGCACCTGGGTTTCCATGGTCTGTCATTTGGGGCACACACCCACACTAAACACACAAGACACCATTCTAGGGCTACAAAGGGAGTTCAGACACAAAGTGTGGTGGGGTCAGTGGACCGCGGCTGACTGAGACTGGGGCCAAGGGAGGCCTGCCGGGTGGCTTTTCCCCACAGTCCAGTCATCTTATTTGCCCACCCTCATCTCTAGGGGACAGAAAGCTGTGGCAATGTCCGCAGTCAGCGTCTCAGCTGTGTCTTGGAGCACAAGCTCACGAGAAGCTGGCTTTGCTGGGCCTCTCAAGGCTGCCTTGGATTTCTTTCTTTCTTTCTTTTTTTTTTTTTTTCAGGCACTTTCAAGATCGTAGTTTATTTATTACTTCAGATAAAAAGATAGTATACATATTAGGAAGTCCCTTAAAATTCAACTCTAAAGTTATAAGCATCTAGTATTTTTTGCATCAAATGTTAACCAAAAGTTTCTAGACACCTGAAAGCCCCACTGTTAACACGAACTATGGTAATAAAAAATTTGACATTTAATTTGTTCAATGTATAGTATTTACATTATGAAACCAATGGTACATAAACAGTGATAAAGAATAAAATCAACATTAAAAAGCAGAGGTCTGTAGTCTTTATAATCTGCTAATTATCATAATTGTATATAAAATTAAACATAGCAGAGCTTTCTTACAAATTCTTAATCATCTGAGTTGCAGTCATTACTTGCTACCAATTTACATGCCACATCTGCTAGAACTGATATCTGATTTTCTTTCCTCAAGAAAGGATGATTAGATAAATGATATTTTGGAGCAGACATTAATTTACTAGAAGATAGGAAAAAGGTACTCAAGATTAGTACTGGTCACAAGCCTCTTTCCTATAGAAATCATAAAAACAGGGAGGGCTAAAGAAAAAAAAGTCCCAAAAGATGTACAGGCACAGTATCACGAGGGCACAGCTCTGAAGAGCCCTGAACGACCACACATCTTCCTGTCCTCAATGATGGGAGGTCCATGTGCCATCAAATAGCAGTGACTGAAGCGAGTGAGGGGCACCAGGTGCACAACTAATTCAATGTTGCAAAGTACTGAGACGAAGCAGAGGTGGCCAGAAGACGGGCCGATTCATATATAATTCCAACTATATACAGCATAGATGGAATGCAGCCCATCTCAAACTGGCTCTGTGAAACAACTGGACCTTTATGATTTCACTGTTCAGTTTGCTCCACATACAGGCTTAGGCAGGGGAAACTTGGAATGGGTTGGTTCCCTCCTTCAGCCATGTGGGGTCGACTCCCTTCTCTCTGTTCTTTTTTGAAGTTAAGTTGTAGAATATTGGCACCCTCAGACATGTTAGTTTTCAGTCTGCTCAAGATTCTTATTTCTCAATTAGGCAAGGGGAGGCCACCAGCTAGCCTTCCTGTGGTCATTCCCTAAACAGCCACGAGGTGGCGCCAAGACACTCAGTTTAGCCACCGGGCCAGCTGGCTTCCTTGGTGCAAACCCATCTCTTAAGAGAATGGAGATTGTTCAAGGCGTGAGACTTACCCCAGCGACAGGGACAGGTCTGGCAATTACTGTTTCCAGGAAATAGCAGGTCGTTTGAAGACATAATACGGCGTCTTAATCTTCACGTGACTCACACTGGAAGGAATAAAACACACCTTGTGAGATATTACAAGGCTCACATTGCATCAGTGAAGCCATAAAAGTGTGTGATCTATCTCTACATTAAGTCTAGGGTGTGAATTTTAAATATCTCATGTTTCAGAGAGGCATGACAAAGGCGGCGGGCTCCCTCATTTTTCAAAGCAGTAAATTACAACATTGGAATTCTTCCTGTTAGCTCTGGATACAGCAGCACTATCACCGTGATGGGGTTTGAGTTGGGACTTCCTGGGTCTCCAGGGAGTTGTGAGCCCAGGAGTCCTTCTCTGCCCTTCAGGGTTCTGCTGATGGATCGTATCTGGGAGGGGCAGTCCCCCGAGGGTCAGAACCCCAGCCCCCTCCCCGCTCTATATATGATCAAAACACAGCGAACTCGGGCCATCTTTTACAAAAAAATTTAATTGATTCTTTGAGCAATAGTGAAGTAGCGAATTGGATGAAAGATCACAGATGTTAGCCTCATTTTTCACTGGCTTCAAGTGGATTAAATTCCTATTTAGATTCACTTCACCTGCAGAATCACGGCCATATTTTTAAACAGAGCCTGTTTAAGAAGGTTCTTCAGAGTGCTACAGTGAAGAGTACCTTCAATGGTACATTGACAATTAAAAAAGAACCCCAGGCCAGCTCAGTGCTCTGACTTCAAAGACGTCCCCGGTCACTTAGTGCCCTCCATGACCTGCTGCCGTCCTTTACATTGATTTCTCTGCTTGCACTCTGATATGGAGGTTCTCCAGCGTCTCCAGACACACAAGCGCTGGTTCTTTCAATAGACTGCTGTGAAAACCATGATCAATTCTTACTTAGCACGGTGTTAAGGACACCTGATTTTTACCTAGCAGGCGGCCTTACGTAGATGACATTTCTTCTGTGCCTCAGTTTCTTTATCTGTAAAAAGTGGAACCAACACACCTCCAGCTAAACCATATCCCTAATCACATAGGGGGTCTCACTCCATGACCCTGGGACACATGACCCCTGGGACACACCCTGTCCTCTGTTCTACCAGCGGACCTTCAGTCACCGTCCTGAATGTTGGATCTTCCCACCATATTCCCTTCCAATGCCTCTTAAAGACCCGATGCCAGATCGTTTCTAAGGTATGTCAGATCTGCTGTGCATACAGATGACTGAGGACCGAGTGTGGCCGTGAGGCCATCTCCTGGCTCCCTGTCCAAGGGATGCTCCATAAAGACTAAGCTGCACTTGGGTCCTACACCAGCAGCAACAGCAGCCTTCACCCACTTACCTTTTCCTTAGCTTTCTTCACATGTCCTCACTAAACCATCAGAAACAGGCCCCAGGGATGGGTAAAGATAACTGCTCTCCGGCCTCTACAGGGTAAAACAAGCAGCAAAGAGTTCATGTTTGAACACATTAGGCTGACTGACACCTGCACAAGGCCAACTCTGAAGGGCCCTACCATAACCAAGACGCCAGCAAGGTAGAAGCCTCAAGCACGTGCCTATGTGGGTTTCGGGACAGTGGGGCGACTCATGGGGCTACAGCATGCAGACAAGTCTAGAATTCAGAGGGAAACAAGACTGTCTCCTGCCAAATGGCACCGTGATTTCAAAATCCATGCAGTGTGCCATCCTGCTGAGGCAGAGGGAGGCTAGGTGGTGGAAAATACCGAGTCTTGACTGTGGAC
This sequence comes from Peromyscus leucopus, assembly GCF_004664715.2. Lineage (NCBI taxonomy): Eukaryota > Metazoa > Chordata > Mammalia > Rodentia > Cricetidae > Peromyscus > Peromyscus leucopus. The sequence goes on along the minus strand of NW_023505415.1, from coordinate 254,321 downwards.
GTCTTGGGAGGCTGTTTTGTGCAGCCCGAGGTTTGGAGCCTCCTGGCTCTTGGTCTGGTCAGCAGGCCAAGATGTGGACCTTCCAACCAGCTGAGGAAATCATTTCCTATCACTGTTTTTGAAACATCCCTAGTATTTCCTCAAAGAGAAACTCTCAGGCATACACTTCCATATCTTCCCTTCTAAAGACGGAGAAGGAAAAGGAAATAATGACGAAGCCCTCTGGTGTCCCCTAAGCCACTTGAGCTAAAGGAGGCTGTGTGACAACTCCCCGCCTCTCCACTGTTTTCACCTGACTCACTGTCTTTTAGGAAAACGGGCTCCACCTCTGCCTAAGGGGTGAAGGTATGCCTTCATTGCATCAGCCATTCACAGTGTGAGAGACCCGCAAGCAGAAGGGTCCTCAGTACTCAGGTAGTGTTTTCTGGAAGGCTGCTCAACAGACATTTGTGTAACTCTGAAAGGTGGAGGTGGGCCCTGTTCCATACAGCAAGAACTGGCTTCATCAGCTGGCGCAATCAGACTGTCACGTACAATCAGAGCCGTCGCTGGGTTCTGTTTCCAGATGAGTTTTACTTGGCATTGTCCACAAAGAATTCCCCAGGTGATAAGTGGATTCTAGATACAAAATAAAGAACAATCAGACCACAACCCATAAACCATGAAGGCTATATATATAGCATGGAGGTCCCTAGATGACTGTGGCTTATAATAAATTTCGGTTTTACTCAATTATTGAAAAAAAAATAGCCAAATGAATGGAAACACATGAACTCTGAACCAAAGGCTGAGGGCCCCAGCTGGATCAGGCCCTCTGAATAGGTGAGACACTTGTTTGGCTTGATCAGTTTGGGAGGCAACTAGGCAGTGTGACCAAGTCCTGTGCTCATTGCGTGAGTTGGCGTTTGAAACCTAGAGCTTATGCAGGGACACTTGGCTCAGTCTGGAGGAAGGGACTGACCTGCCTGGACTGAGTCTACCTACAGATTGATCGCAGTCCTCCGGGGAGGATTTGCCCTGGAGGAGGTGGGAATGGGGGGTGGGCTGGGGGGGGTAAGGAGGGGGGGGAGGGGGAGAATAGGGAACCCGTGGCTGATATGTAGAACTGAATGGTATTGTAAAAAAATAAATAAAATTAAAAAAAATAGAATTCCCCAGGTGAGATAGTCAATGTGGATAAAGAAGCTCTGGAGAATACATGCACACCTCAAATCCATTTCAGGTGTTTGATGCTCAGTCTGTAAACCCAGGATAGCAGAGCCTTCCACCCACTTCAGTTCCTGAGGGCTGTTCTCTAGACCGAGGGGTGTGTGTGTGGGTGGGGGAAGCTGCTAGGCTATTTTTCAAAGGTAACTGAGCAAGCCAGCAGGCAACGTTCCTCCACAGTCCTAGCTCCAGGTTCCTGCCTTGATTCCCACTCTGACTTTCCTCAGTGATAGATTACGATGTGGAAGTGTAAGTTAAAATCAATCTCTTCCTTCCCAAGCTGCTTTTAGTCAGGGTGGTGCAGGACAGTCACAGGAAGAAATCTTTCTTTGGCTTGTCTTTTTTCCCCTCTCCTTTTGGGTCAATCATACATGAGTCTACTTACATCTCAAGGCTTTGACATGGGCTTGCATGTCACACACACACAACATTGCAGTTAAAAAAAACTCACTCTTTTATCCTCCTCTTCCCTGATTATAGAATTTGCTGCATCTTACCTGAAATTGATATGTAAAATTCTCTTACCAATTTTGTCCTTTAATGTCATATGTGGCTCTGTTATTTTCCTTCTGAGAAAGACATGTTGTTTCACGTTTTGATATTGAAAATAGCACTAAATGAGCAGTATTGTGAGCGGACAGTTGCTGGACTAGGAGTCTCCAGCTGTGCACTTTACTGTGTCTTCTCAATTTGCTCTTGGAAATGCTATTGAGTTTATGTTGTGGTCAGCCACATACAGACTTCCTTTTGTTTTTCATGTTTGGTTACACTGGACACCAGGGAAAGACTGTGGTTCAGAGTGGTATGTTGTTATACCAGCTCCTTCCAAGTCATTTCTGATGACTAGTAGGTTTGCTTGGCTTCTTCAGACTAACAACCATGTTGCCTGCAAACAAGTTTTTTCTTTTCTTTTCTTTTCCAGTTCTCACAAATTACATTTTTCTTGGTGATCTATGAACTAAATCTCCAGGATGATGATGGGTATGCCCCAAGGGCCAATGGATGTGGCAATGGCCATTCCCTGGGCTTTGCTGGAGATGATGTTCAATAAGATATGCTTGGGATGGGTACCACTGGTTATTTATACCAGTGTTTTATCAGAAGAACCACAATTCTTAGCTGCTGCTTTACTCTTTAAGTCTTTTTGGTATTGAATCATGTTCATGAATGTCCCAGTGTCAGGTATTCTTGCAGTCCTAGAACAGGCATTTGTTTGTATTTGTATTTGTAAAAAATGCTGCCAGATCATCTACAGATATTAGGGATGTTCACGTGTATAAATCCCATATCAAAAGCTCAACCACTGCCGCTGGTTCAAACATTAAGAATAGATCACGTCTTCTTTGGAAGTTTGGTAAAAGGCTCCTGTCATATTATACAGAACTTATATTTCTTTGTGATTTGCTCCCACAAAGGCTTGTAAGATAGTTGTGTGTTTATTTCAAGACTATTAGAACAATATTTTTAAAGTCCTCAGTTTGTATGTCTGTCAAACTCATTACACTTTGATCTCATGGTCTTGTCTTGTGCTTTCATTCTGTGTTCTCCTTGTACTTAACGTTCAGTAGATTTCTGTGCTACATAGTCTGTAGTGATGGCTCATTCTGTGTTCTCCTTGTAGTTAATGTTTAGAAGATTTCTGTGCTACATAGTCAGTAGTGATGGCTGCCCTATTTGGGTTTGTTCATTATTTTCAGAAATCAATAGTTGCTCTTGTTAACCTTCCTCATAATTTCTTTACATTCTAGCTGATTGTTTCTGCGTTTCTTTCTTGCTTTCCTTGGGGATGAATGCCCATTCATCTATTCCCCATCTTAAATTCTGAATTCTATCTCTCCTACGCCATCTTACAGGGCCTCTCTGTCTCACTTGTGGGCCTCCTGGGCTAGCATGTTGGCTCTTCCAGACAGGCCTTGAGCTTGTAGCCTGTGGTGACTTCAGTGTGAAGTGCCCCACACAGGCTCATCTATTTAAGTACTTGGTCCCCAGTTGGTGGCATTGTTTGGCACTGTTATGGAACCTGTAGGAAGTTGCCTTGTGGTGGGAAGTACATCACTGGGGGCGGGCTTTCAGAGTTACATAGTCTTGCCTCACCTCCAGCTCTCTTTCTGCCTCCTGTGTGTGGTTGAGAAATTATCTTTTAGCTCCCTGATCCTGATGACATGCCATTCCTGCCAACATCCAGCTGTCTGGGACTGTTAAGTCAAAATAACTCTTCCTTAAGTTGCTTTTGGCTATGGTATTTTATCCCAGCAACAGCAAAACAACTCACACAGCCTCTGAGGCTGCAGCTTTGTGAAGGGGCTCAGTTAAAATGCCCATTTTCTATAGGACTCTTCTGACAGAAAAGAAACTCACTAAGGAGGGATAAAATGTAAAAGTTTGAGGGCTGGAGAGATGACTCAGTGGTTAAGCACTGGCTGCTCTTCCAGAGGTCCTGAGTTCAATTCCTAACAACCACATGGTGGCTCACAACCATCTGTAATGAGACCTGGCACCCTCTTGACCTGCAGGGACTCATGCAGGCTGAACACTGTATACATAATAAATAAATAAATCTAAAAAAATGTAAAAGTTTGAAAGACATCATAGGATAGTTTTTCTGTTGATAATACAAGTTAGGATAGAAAGTAAGATAGAAAGTGAATTAGGTACATTTTGGACTCGCCAAAATAGGATAGATAATGGAATATTTTCTCTGAATTTGTCAAAAGCAAATGGACTAGACATTGCTGATGTATTTATTGTTTGTATATATTGTATATAGTTATTGTACTTATTGTATATAGTTTTTCTTATATCAGTTATAATTTTTATTTTTATTTATTTATTAATTACTTTCTTTAGAAAAAGGGGAAATGTGGTGATTTTTATTTGTGCTAAAATGTGATGATATTTTATTTGTATGTATTAATAAATAAAGTTTGCCTGGAGATCAGAGATAATAGCAAGCCATTAACAAAAAGTCAGGCAGTGGTAGCACACACCCTTGATCTGATCACTTGGCAGGCAGGGTCTCTGTGTGTTCAAGGACACACTAGGGAACAGCCAAGAGTGGTGACACATGCCTTTAACTCCAGTGCCAACCACAGAGACCTGGAGGTCCATATAGATAGGCAGTAACAAGGAAGTGAGGTAGCTAGGCTAAGAACCAATGAGAGGGGCAGAACAACAAGGCAATAAAAGCCTGGGCAGACGGGAAGTAGCTCTCTTGGGAAGCTATGGCAGCATGGTGAGTTAAGGCTTGCTGATGGCTCTCACTATTTCCCTGATCTCTAAGGCTTTCACCCCTATATTTGGCTCTGTGTTTCTTATTTAACAAGACCATTTAGAAATTCATCTACATAAAATTATGCTTTTTTTTTTCAGAAGAAGAGAATTAGTTAAATCACACTGCCTCATGAGAATGGCCCCAAACCACACCTAACATTAGCATTCAACCCTGATGTTTTACACTCTGTCTGGGCAAGTGTGCAATGATGTGTGTCCATTATAAGAGTCACACATATGAGTTCCATTGCTCTGAAAATTCCTCCATGCCCATCTGTTTATCTCCCTATTCTGGCTAGTTTTATGTCAACATAAGCTAGAGCCATCAGAGAGGAGGGAAATCTCAATTGAGGAAATGGCCCCATAAGATCAGGATATAGGCAAGCCTTTGAGCGTTTTCTTAGTGATTGGTGGTGGAGGGTCCAGCCCATTGTGGGTGGGGCCACACCTGGGCAGGTGGTCCTGGGTTCTAAAAGAAAGCAGATTGAGCAAGTCAGTAAGCAGCACTCCTCCATGGCCTGTGCATCAGCTCCTGCCTCCAGGTTCCTGCTCTGCTTGAGTTCCTGTCCTGACTTTCTTTGATGATGGGCTGTGGTGTGGAAGAGTAAGTCAAACACACCCTTTCCTCCTTAAGTTGCTTTGGTCATGGTGTTTCATCACAGCAGCAATAGTAACCCTGACTAAGACACCCTCTCCAACCCCAGGCCCTCGCTGACCCATTCACCATCCCTAGCATCTGTCTTTTCCAGAATGCCACGTAGCTGGCACCATCCCATACTTATCTTTCAGCTTGGCTTCTTTCTTTAGTAACATGCACTGAGGATTCCTGCATGTCTTTTCATGGTTAGGCCACACGTTTCTGTTTACTGCTGAATAATTTCCCATAGTCTGGACATACCTCAGGCCCATTCCCCCACTGAAGGATGTCCTTGTAGCTTTCAAGTTTGGGTAATTACGGATTCAATTGATATGCAATTGAAGGTTTTGCGTACACACAAATTTCCAACCTCTATGAGTGGCTACTAAGGGCTGTGATTGTTAAGTTGTATGCTAGAGTGGTTTTCTAAGAAACCACACTACATGGCCTTCTGCAGTGTCCGTGGCATCTTGCGTTCGCCAGCACTGAGTGCGGCTCTTGCTTCTCCACGTCCTCTGTGTCAGTGTCCAGCTGTTGGTTGTACTTAGAGGTGAACAGTAGCAGCCGTTGGTTACGTTTTTTTTTTTTTTTTTTTTTTGATTGTATGACCTGGGCTTAACTTTACTGCCTCTGAGCTGTGGCAGCAAACCCAGGCCAGCCATCCTCTCTCCCCATTCCTGGCTCCCCCCCCCCCCATTTCTGTTGCTGGCCTTCATGCCCTGCAGATACCAACACCAGTGTACTAGCAACATCTATCCTTCATGTTCTCAGGAGGGATTTCTCCACATCATCCCACCTGCTGTGTTTGAAACCATGACCTTGCAAAGGGAAAGGCAGTGGGCTCCTTCCTCATGTTTTCTGGCTTCTGAAGATGAGGACACCATGTTTGTGGCAGCCAGCTCATTTTTAAAAAATATTATTATATAGGCTGTAAACATAATTTCTAGTCTTCCATGTGCCCTCTTTACAGGACACCACTTAGCCATGCACGTGAATTCTTGCTTAGACATTTCTTTTTAACTTATAAAAGCTGATGTTGTTTAAATGATTTTTCTGGTTAGTGAGTTCTGGACTGCTGGTCCACTCATCTTCTTCTGGGTCCTAGTCACAGTACTCCCTAGAGCATGCTGCCACTCATTTGAATTATCCTGCTAAAGCCTGCCATTACACGCCCATTATTTATCCCATTGCTAGCCCTCAGGTTGCTAGAATGCCGGTGGCCCTTCTGCTTTTCTCTGAGTTTACACCACCCTGCTGTGGGACTCCAGCCTTCTTCCTCTCTGGTCCTGCCTCTGTAGGTAAGCTTGCTGGTCCCCTAGCTCCTGACTTTTCCATAGGCCTGACTCACATCACATGAAGATGCTTCTGTGTAAGTGGGAGTGACTTTGAAGATCTCGCCTTCCCCCAACCATTTGTCCTCATATTTTGTGTCTCTGTTTAACGTGACTGTTCAGTGCTGGTTCCATACTTTTGAATTTCCATATTAATGGGTTTTTAATCCCTCCAAGGGATGTTTATTCTTAGCCATTTGAATATTGAACGTGCTGACTTTTCTGTACCTTGTGCATTTCATCAGTTCAGTGCAGGCTCTGGGGGACATGGGAATGTCTGCATCGCCACCTGGCAGGCTCAGCACCCTGCCCTCGCTCTGCCTTGGTTCTTCATGTCTGACACCACATATTCCTTGAGGCCATGTGTCCCAGGCCACTGGTGATGGGAGACAGCCTTATCTGTGCCGTGTGCCCCTCTGGTACACACTGGGGCCGCAAAGTGCTCCTCTTCTGCAGGATTTGGTGACACAGAAGGTTCACGCTTCTTTTCAGATAATGTGGTTTACTTATTCCGGGTTTTAAGTATTTTTCTGAGGTTTCACTTCTATATCCTACGATGCAATGCTAACTGTAGTTTTTCTTTCTTTTTTCCCCCCTGCTAACTAGAAGCTCTGCCCCCCCCAACCTCTTTGCAAGGATGTGTGATCAAGAAAATGAAATTTCCTTGCAGAACTGCAGTTATGGGTTCCACTAGGCGGTGATTTCCTTAAAACCATGAAGTCATTCAAATGCTAACATTTATTCATCATAAAAAGGAGGTGGAAATGAATACAGGGCTATGGTGGGGGTGACTCTTAACTAACTCAATTATGGTGACGGCTTTCACATTTATCAAAACATTGAGAAGTGTTGTGTGTGTGTGTGTGTGTGTGTATTATAATGTATACATTTTTACTTGTCAATTATGTCATGATAAAACAGGAGGGAAACGTTTGGATTCTAGAAAGCTAGTATCAGTTGCTCTACCTGATCCTAGAGAGGAGTCCTTGGTCTTAAACAGATATGCTGGGCACTGGCTTTCTTCTGTGCAATTTTCTTTTTTTCTAGTCTATTTGCCTTCAATTTCAGTTTCTTTGGTCATTTGCTTTTATATATTTTAGTGATAACGGTTCAGTGAATGTACTCTGTTGGAGTACAGATACATTTTAAATGTCTTTGGCCAGGTCTTATTATAATTTCTAAAGAAAGGAAATAAAAGCAAAACATCAAGCAAACAGGATCATCTGGCGGCCGCTGCAGGTATGCGCCAAGATGGTGGACAGAGCCTGCGTGGCCTGACCCTGGGGCAGCTCGTATAAACTGTGCTATGATACTTGGTGTGACAGGTAGGAGTCGTGGCTCAGTGAAGGTTGATTTTGCTACATAGTAATTGATCCTGTTGAATCTGAGTGAAGCTGCTTCTCAGTGAGGGACCTGGAGGTTGCCGTCCTCTTGGGATTAATTAGTTTCCTGTTTCCCTCAAGCATGGCTGCGCTAGTAGCCCATTGTGGATGCTACTCCGTGAATATGCTTGCCTACCCTGCAGACTCACACATCGCTACAGGTTTTCTTTAATTTGTGAGCTCATTATTTACTCAAGAGTCTTGGAACACAGAACTACTTTGACATTTAACCGTCTTCCCTCAAATATTTTTATGACAGACATTAAATACAGAGATGCATTCCCAGGGCAGAATTCAATAAATACATAGTTAATAGCAAGCAGCTCCCCACAGACTGCTGCTGCATTAGCATTTGGGAGTTGGGGAAGGACGGAGGTGGTCACCATTCCCGTCAGCCTGACCTCATTAGCAGATTTAACACAGTTCTCCCAGGGCACCATCCCTTATGATCAGAAAGGAACCCCAGCTGAGACTCTGCCTGAAGAGAAGTTGGGCTCAGCCTTTACAGCTTGTCTCTTAAATCCCCCAGGTCGAGAAGCAGAAGAAACTTGGCATTTGTGAGTTTCCCTGGATCACAGTGAACTAAGAAGCAGTTTTAAATGGATATGGAGGTTCTTTACAAGATGATGCTCTAGAGAGCAGGTCTAGAAATAGGGCTAAAAGGCCTTGCTTTTGGTTTCTTCTGGGAAGAGTGTCTACTTTTCCAGCTGCTACCTGAAGGTATAGCTTCTGTAAGCCTGCATCACGATGCTTATAGGGCAGAAAACCCATAGACCTCCAGGAGAATGAATAGAATTGAATGGCCATCACATAGCTCCCAAGCCCTGCCAGAAAAGCTTTGTGCACAGACCTAGTTTCAACAGATGATTCCTCGAGATGCCTTCTGACCACAGAGCTTTGGAAACACAAGGATGCCTAGACCCACAGAACGATGAAGTGGGTTCTGAACAGGAGAACATTTCTAGTGATTATGTTGCCTGGGCACATTGGGGGTGTGGGCAAAAGTGAGGTTGTTTTCACAGACTCTCTCCATAACTTAGAGGGAGATATGTTCCAACTCTTAGTTTCCCCATGAGGATATAAAGTGTTAGAACACATATCTAACACCCAACTTTCAAAGATGAATTTAGATGATTTGATTCTGTTGGGGCACTAACAGGATGTGGCTTATCCTAATTTTGTAGAGAACACTAAAAAGAAAGAGGTTGGTTTGGACAAGAGACCCTCTGGCTGGGCTGATTTGGTGAGGTCTGTCTGCTTCACAAGGGCAAGGGGACAGGACAGGGAGGGTGAGCCTGTCTTCTGATGTGTAGCAATCAGCATGGAAAATCAAGAAGACCAAACTGAAAAATGCATTCCAAGAAAAAGAACAACACAAGTCTTTAGAAACCCTAATGGAATGGAAATAACTGATGGGCCTCTGCTCATCTCTTAACAAAGTAGTTAACCTGAGTTTAGGATAATAAGGATACACAAACTGAGAATAGATGGAGAAAGACAGAAAGTATAAAGAAAATCAAGAATCAATCATTGACCTAAAAGCACAATAATACAACTGAAGAGTCAGTAGACGCTTTGACAGAAAACTGAATGTAGAGGAAGGGGTAGAGAACTTGAGGACAGGTCATGGGCAATATAAACTCTGAGGGAAAAGAAGACAAAAATCCAAGTGTGTGTGTGGTGGGGGGGCAGAGGTAGGGGGAGAGGGAAGAGAGGAGAGGGGGAGAGAGGGAGAGAGAGGAAAAGAGAGAGAGGGAGAACAAGGTTTAAGGATCTGTGGGACACCATTAAGCTGGAAATTTATAGTTACGGGAATTCCAGAATGAGAAAAAAAAAAAAAAAACAAAAAACAACAGGAGGCATCTTAAAAATCATGAACGAATATTTCCCACACTAAGGCAGGAGCTAGAAGTGCTGATCCAGGAAACTGAAGTGGCACTCAACAAGATAAACTCAAGGACACTGCCCTACACACACACACACACACACACACACACACACACACAGAGTCAAATGGCCAGATGGTAAAGACAAAGAAAAAAATCTGAAAGCAGCCAGAAAGAAGACTTGTTACTTAAAAAGAGATACTCTTGAATTTTATTTTATTTTTCAAAATTAAAGTGTAATTACCCCCATTACCCCATCCCCCCTCTCTTCTACCCCTTGATGATTCCCTTCTATTTTTCATATTCATGACCACTTGTTCCTTAATTATTCTCTCTCTGTTTAGACCATGTATTGTCACCTATATGTGCATATGATCTCAGAGTGACCACTTGATATTAGATAACCAGTCGGGGCCTCTGCCCTAGGGAAGACTGTTCTCTCTCACCCTCCGCATTCTCTAGTTGCTGCAGTTTTTTTTGTCTGGGGTTGGAGAACAATGAGATTTCCCCTTTCCATGTTAGCGTGTATATTGGTGCAATTGTCTTTATAAAAACTATGGCGTTTTTATTCTTTGAGAATTTTATGTAAATGACTTTGACCGTTTTTTTTACCCTCACCTCTTATCTCACCTCCCCCAGATCTACTCTCTCTTCTACATCCCAGCAGATGGCCTGGTCTTTCTCTCTCTCTTCCTCCATGGTCCCTGAACATGAGGTGTAACGGTTATATTGCAAATGTGTTAATTGGGGATGTGCACCTATGTTCAGGGGTTCTCTGCATTTTGACCAGTGGTGGTTTTCTGTCCATTGCAAGAGAAGCTTCTTTGATGAGGGTGAGGGCCACACTTAACTGTGGACACACGCAGACGCACACACACGTACATGCACGCATACATGGGTTTTAAGGATGCAGTTAGAGATGATACTGGTTAGGAAAGTGAGCGTAGTGGTTTCTCCTCCAGACGCCATTGTCTTAGCAGCTCCTGGCAACAAGACATATTTTTCAGCAGAGACCTTCCAGGCCTAAGGGTGGGTGAGAGGATGTATTCAACGTGCTGAAGAAAAAAAAAAGCACCTGCCAAGCAGCAGTATTATACCTGGCAATCTTACCTTCTTAGGAAGAGAAATAAGGACCTTGTTGGAGAAATCCTAACAAACTCACGGCCATGTGTGATGCGAAATTCTCACGTCTCACGCGCCGAGTGGGAAGACTGTGGTTGGTGACATTGCGTCTCGCATGGGAAAGCTGTTAAGAGATGTTAAGGTTTTGGATGCTATCATCTCAGGGAAGACAGCTGTGCAGCATGATGGGCGTGGGTCATTTGCTTGACCACAGTTGTCGTTTCACTAGATATCTCGACGCCGTGCCTCATGTGACACACGTAAACGTCCTAAGAGAGATGGTTATATTTATTGACTTCATTCAAACAGTACCCATTCCTACTCTTTGGCTCTCTTTTACTAAATGAGAAAACTTTATTCATAGAGGACAGAGCTGACATACAATCACTGCTCAAAGCACTAGAGACGGTTTTATGAAATTGTCGTCAGTGCGTGCGCGCCAGTCATTGAGGGACACAGCTGGTGGGTGGGGTTGGGAGTGGGGTGGGGTGGGGTGGGGTGGGGATGGGGTGGGCGTGGGGGAGCTGCTTCAGAAAGCAGGTTTTTTTACCATCAAAGCATGAGTGTTCCAAGTATCGTCTTCTAGGGGCAAGCACTTTAATATTTGGCAGTATTTAATTTTGAGTGCCATTTCATTGGAGGGCTGGGATCAGGAAGCCTGGAGTCCAACAGCAGCAGGACCCTCCTCCGAGAGCTGGGTCCTGGGTCTCCACTACTGTGCCACAGTGAAGTCAATGGCCACATGGTGAAAAATCTGGGGACCATTTGAATTTTATAAGTAAAATGAAAACTGCTTCAGGGAAGGGATAGTTTTGATGGGTTATATCATAACAGACTGAGGGTGTCAAAGTATGCCAAAAGTGTGACTTTTAACATTGCTTAAAAATAGTGAAAAGTGCCAGGTGGCAGTGGCACACGCCTTTAATCCCAGCACTCGGGAGGCAGAGCCAGGCGGATCTCTGTGAGTTCAAGGCCAGCCTGGTCTACAGAGCGAGGTCCAGGACAGGCACCAAAACTATACGGAGAAACCCTGTCTCGAAAAACAAAAACAAAAACAAAAAATAGTGAAAAGTTGGAAGAACACACCAAATACAATCATTTATTTAATGGCAGGAAAATATCTTCAGCTCATCACAGATCTAGGCATTCAAGCCTTGACAAACTTGTTTTTGTATATTTATTTTTATTTATGTGTGTGTCTGTGTTGGTGTGAGTATATGCCTTTTGTATGTGCCTGATTAAGAAGCCTGAAAAGGGTGCTGGATTCCTTTGAGCTGGAGTCACAGAGGAGTTCTGGGTACTGTGAACCCAATTTGGGTATTCCTCTAAGGGCAGGAAGCTCTTACACATTGAGACATTAGTGACTCTTCAGCCCTTCAGCAAGCTTCTTTATCTAATTTTTAATGCATTTGGAATTTCCAATAAGAAAAGTATTCATGGATGAGCTCTGGGAGTGACAGGGTATTATTTTCATGTCATTTATGACATTGTCTTTGAAATTCCATTGAACTGGCCATCTAATTGTGCCAAGTGTGCAGGATTTCAATCTAATACATGTTTACACATTATTCGAGGACACTGGGTTAAACAAATGTATCATTTGCTAAAATCACAGGGTGCCCCATACCCAGGAACCAGCTGCCAGTCTGGAAATCCATTTATTAGTACTTCTTGGCATTGAGACAGATTTCTGCTCCTGCCTCCTTGGGATGCAGCCTGGTGAACGAACCATCTACCATCTGCAGGCATGGCAAAATTCCTTCCTTGTGGCATCACACCTTCTTCTGAACACTGAGTGTGACTGCACATCCATCCAGCAGCAATCAGTCACGTGCATGCAAAACGCCACCATTCAAAAGTCTGGTTTTTTTGTCTCTGCTTTCACGAGTTATTAGTCTTTCCTTCACACTCCACAGGTCAAAACATCACAGGGGTGTGAATTTAATTAAAGTATCCCACATGCTTTACTGCATGGAATATGTAACCTAATCAGTTCATAATCGATACTCTATAATTATCCAGTGTGTGCACAACTTTCATTCTGAGGAACACATTTATCCTCTTCCTTTATTGTTAAACCTGTTGATACGCAACCAACAAGTCTGATTTTCTCAAGTGGTTACTGAAAGAAAAAACATAATGCTTGATAACAGTAAATTCTTAAATCAAAGAAGGGAACTGAGCACACATGTGAAATATTCACCTGACCCTGGACATGGCTGAGGAGCGAGGCTTAAGAGATTTTATGTTAAATGCGGCAGCTTTGGGATCCTGTGTTGCTTGGCTTAAGGCCATGAGTATCTGATTTCTTGGATGACAGAAGTCCGACTTCTTCCTCATGTACAGCTAGCTAGTGCTGGTTCTAGAACAAGCCTCAGAAAGTGCCTCTTTAAGTCTTGCCCAGGCTCATGTGACCTTCTGGGTTCCAAGGTCCTTGTTCCATACCACACTGGTGATGATGTGGGCCACACTGGGAGATGATGTGGGCCTGAGAGCCTTAACTGCCTTCAGGCTTCACATGGTCCACCCCCTGCCCCCAGCCACCCCCTCAACCTTTTCTTCCTTGAAGCCTAGGGTATGAGGGGAATGAGCAGCCTGTGTCTGTGGCCACTTGGTCCAGCAGGTCTCCTAAGGGCAGATCATCCACCCACACAATCCCTCAGTGCAGAGCATCCAGTGTTTCTGCTTCCCCACTCTCATGCCCGCACATGCTCACTTGGACCTTACTGGGGATAGACGCAAAGACATGGAGAGCATCAGTTCCTTGTATCATCTCGCTTCCTTCAGGGCACTGTGTTGCACTCTGAGGTACCTGATCTCCCTGTCCCCATCGAAGCAGATGCAGATGTAGGTGAGGAGGAACAGCAATCGGTATTAGATATTTTTTTCCCCACCAGGCTCAGACATCTTAGAAACAACTTAAGGGGAAGAGGGTTTATTTGCTCTAGCAGCTCTAGCTCCCATGGTGTGAAAGGAGTAAGGAATCAGAGCAGCTACGTCTTCATGGCCAGGAAATAAGAGTTGGCACATACCTGAGCTAAGCTGTCTTTTCCTCACTCCCTGTTTATTCCATCCAAGCCCAGCCTAGAGGATGGTGCTGCCCACATCCACACAAGTCTTCATACTGTGGTTACCCCTAGTAACACACAGATACACCAGGTGAGAGTCACTAATCTTCTAAATCCGTTTGAGTTAGCAAGTGATATGTTTGCCAGCAGGGGTGGATATGACTTGCATGAGAAGAAAAGGATGATAGAAGCTTGGGCACAGGCCTGGATTTCAGGAAACACTGTTAAGTTTATAAAGAGGAAAATGCTCCCATCACACAAGCAAAGGCTGGGTTTGCTTGACAAAATGGGAATCTGATCTTGGTTTCATTTGTTGTCAGAGCTTCCATGGTGGTGTACTCAGCAAATGTGCTGGGGCCTCAGGAAGGTTTTCCTGGCAACTGATCTACCTGGCTTCCCCCACATCAGAAGGCTAATGCCTCCTCAACGTCTCTCATGGATCTCTTATTTGGGGGAGATGACAGGAAAATGTTTATGCAAATGTTGCCAAAAGGATTTTCTTAAATTATTTTTTGTTCCCAGCTAGTTAGAACTATTTCTGAAACCACCTGCCCATTTTCCTTGTCCCTACATCGTCAAGGTCTCACTAGAGGGGAAGAAAAGTAAGTTGGTAGATTGCTTCTCTCATCCGCTACCTTTATTTGCCTTAAAGTTTCAGATTCCAGTTCTGAGAGCACACACCGCATCAGCGTCAGGTAGAGTTGTTTAATAGTGGAAACGATCCAAGCTACAACCAATTACATATCAGCGGAAGGTTCTTGAGATAAAAGTTGGTTCTTGAGATAAAAGTTCTCAGCATTTTTCCCCCTTTGGCTTAGTGCACTTTTGTGGGCTGAGACAGCAAACCCAGTGTTTTAGGAGATTGAAAATAACGGTCATTAGCAGAACAGAATGTGCAGGTGTGAATTTGAAACCACTGTGGCCCACTTCCAGTATTGACACGTGGACCTCACCAGTTGTGGATGTCCAAACTCCAGCTTCTTATTTAGTGGGGACTTTGTTTTATTTTCTGACACTGAGCTCAGGCCCAGACACTTTCAGGGAAGCGTGACTTTAGCATTAGTGAACTGACAGCCTCATCCAATTTTCCATACGCTGAGATCTTTGTGTCGAAAGCAGACATTGATCCCTTTAAAAGGAACAAGATTCTGTCTTACTGAAAATGTCACACATCTGAGAGATTATTCCTGTCTGGTGTTGTCATGCCATGCTTCGGAACGGGAAGACTTGGTTATTTTTAGAGCAGAAGCAGTCGTAGGGTGAAGGGGGTAAGGAAGATTGCTGTGCATGGGATGTTTTGTGCCAACTCTGCAGTGGCTAGAAGGGGTGAAGGTGGGGCTGACGCCGTCCGTGGGATCTTATGCAACATGAACAAATGGTCTCCAAACCCAGCAGGTGCTGGCCGCCCTGTCAGCAGACTTTCCTAATGACATTTACAGTTGTGTTTCTTATATAACTGGATATTCTATAAATACTTCTGAGTCCGGCAGTGACTTGTAAGAGCCAAAGTTATCCAGCACTTTGAGAGGATCAGGATGCTGAAATTTTGTCTCAGCACTTTTGGGTGGGGCAGCTACAAAAACAGAAGCCCCCTTCTTCTGAGTGCATTTTAATGCTTGTAAGAAGTAACAAAATTTGCATCTTTGTTGAAAAAAGTTTTCTTAAATTATATTTAGAATAAAATCTTACTAGTGAAACTTGTGACAATGTATTAGTGGAATGGATTAACGAGGAAGCAAAGAGGTAAAGGAGGGGCCTGAGAGACGCTCCCAGTTAAGAGCATGTGCTTGCTGCTCTTGAAGAGGATGCTGGTTCAGTTTCCAGAATCCACGTCAGGCAGCTCACAATGTCTGTAACTCCAGAGCCAGAGGATCCAATGCTCTTTCCTGGCCTGCAAGAGCACCTGCATACACTTGGGTCCATGCTCCTCTCAAATAAAAAAAAATCTTTAGGAGGAAATGAGTTTATGTTATGCAAATTTAAATTCTTATTATCTTTCATTATTTAAAAATAAATTCAAGCAGTGATGAATTAACACCTCTGTCTCTAGGTTGTCAATATAGTGAATTTAAAAGATCTTCTGTTCTTTAAAATTTTTACAATTTAGACCTACTAAATAGTTAATGAATATGCTCCTGACCCCTGGCCATGAGTATATCTGAAAGCATGTATTTTTTAATGTATTTTGTTTCCATCTTAGAACATTATGTTTGTCTCCAAACAAAGACATTTGTTATTCTGTAAGAGAGCAGAAGTTAGAGTTTTCAGTCAATCCTAACTTATGTATCTTGTTGAAGTTCTACATGTTGATTAAGTGCATTAATGAATATGACATCTGAGGGTCAAGAACTTGAGATGACCCTACCGTAAGCATTTAACAGCTACTGAAAATGTAATTACAATGAGTAAGTCTTTAAAAAATTCTGTGCAAATAAACCAATAATAGTCCTTCCATATGTTAATATGTTTCATGCCATTTGATGCATAAAGTGTAAAGACATGTTACACACAACCTTATATTTATTTTATATTACTTGCATTTCTAATGCTTTATTTATGCATATTTGTTTCTGTAGAATATGTATTTTATATTTATGATATTGAAATGAACAAGTGTTTGTTTAAGAAATACCAGTGATGAGGATGAGGAAACCATTTGTGGCTCAGTGTTACTCCAGTTGCTTCTGTTGTCCATATCTTCTTCAACTGTTAGACTGGGCAAGGAGTACCATGCTGTTTCTACCTTCTGTCATTCTATACAGCCAGTCACCCATCCATCTATCATGCCCACCATTTCTCTTCCTAGTTCGTCTATCTTTGTCCTATCTGTCTATCTATTTGTCTGTCTGTCTATCTGTCTGTCTATCCATCTATCATCTATCTATCTATCCATCCATCCATCATCTGCCCATTCATTTTTATCTGTTTCTATGTATCTTTTATAGCATCATTGATCAACCTACCTATATCTATCTTCTATCATCTGTCTCATCTGTTAATCATTTATACATCTGTCTAACTCTATCTATGATCTATCCACTTCTTTTTTCTCCACTTCATCATTTGTCTCAGATACATGTTATTGCTGGAAAGGACACACGGCAAGGTAACTTATTGGGGCTTGCTCACAGCTTTAGAGGGTGAGTTCATGACATCATGCAGAGAGCATGGCAGCAGCATACAGGCACCTTGCTGGAGCAGTAACCAAGACCTTACATGTTGCGATAACAGCCATGAGGCAGATTGAGAAAATTGGTATATGCATGGCTTTTGAAACCTCCAAGCCCATCCCAGTGCCTCAGCTCCTCCAACAAAGCCACATCTCATCATCCCTCCCAAACAGTTCCACCAACTGTGAACCACGCATGTGAATATATGAAGCCATGGGATCCATTCTCACTGAAACCATCACACCATTGTTTTTCTATCATTTTATTGTCAGATGTCTGCATCTTCTATCATCAACTGTGAACCTATCTGCTGTACCTCTTCATTTACTTCAAAAACAGTCAGAAGCGCATTATAAAGTGAGTGCAGCACAGTAGTGTGACCTGCAGGATTATGAAGACTGAAAGGCAAGGAAAGAATGAACTCATAGAACAGAATGCCATGGTGAGACCCCATTCAATTAAAAATATAGAAATACATTTATTTCTAAGCTCTGTAATATTCAAAGGCAATGAAGAGATTTGAGCTAGTCTGAAAGAAATGCATGAGATCCCGTGTGTGAAGTTCTGTGGAGTTTTATGGAGGGATGGAAGGAAAGTTAACTTCCGTCTCCACAGTTTAGACTATGTTTGATTAAATAAAATAACGACAAAAACTACGGTGCCTTGATCACTTGGAGTGCATTAAAAGTGCCCCCCAAATCTGTACTGAACACGTCAGCTGCAGAACAGGAATAAGAGTGAGAGTGACATTTTCCGCAGCTGGTCAGCAGACAATCTTTTAGATACTTTGTATCTAAAAGAGATACTTTGTGATTTCTTCTGTGGGCTCTTCATGCATGTGGTACAATGCAGAGAGAAGAGGGTGAGACCAGGCAGGTACAGCTTGGTGTCCTGCTTGTGCCAGCCAGACCCCCACCTCCAAAAAACTCCACAGCCCATAAATATTACAGTTAGACAGAAAGTGTGCCTGTTAGGGACATTTCACACTCAACCCTATGCTAGGGACACTCAAACGTGTGTCTGTGTGGTGTTAGGGCGATCACACAGTTTAATAAGATAGTGTAACAGATCAAGGGATCAGAAGGACACATCAGAAGAGATGGCGAGATACATCACGGTTAATTAGGCCGCACAACTATTTTTAACTTTAAGTGATACATGATGTTTCCTTTCTTTTTTCCCCCAAAAACAATATTTTTATTGATTATTTGTGAATTTCATACAATATACCCAGATCACTCTTACTTCCCATTCTTCCCAGGTCCACTTTCCACCCTTGCGGCCTCCCCTCTTCCCTCAAAATACACCAAGTACAATTTGTGTTGCCCATTTATTGGAGCGAGGTAAAGTCTGTCCAGTGGCCAGTACCTTAAAGATAACTAAGTCCTTTTCCATCCTGTGCAGAAGCCATCAACTGTGAGAGCTACACTTCAGCATCTTTATCACAGTTTTTAAGGACTCTCTTTAACGGCTTCCTGTCTAGACTATTTTTTTGGGGTGGGGATGGAGGTGGGGGAGAGGTTGTCACAGAAGCCGTCAATGCCTCTCATTCTCATTCTGAGTCTGCAGTTTTTGATACCGCTGCGGAAAAAGCTTCCTTACCCATAGCAGTCAGTGGCAGCATGTATCACAGACATCAATATGGCCCCTCACTGCAGCACAGACATCAACATGGCCTCCAGCCAGCACAGACCACAGACGTCAACATGGTCCCCTGCGCAGCCCTGATCATGGATATAAACATGGTCTCTGGTGGCAGCACAGACATGGAGATGGCCTGTGGCAGCAACACAGATCACAGGTGCCAATGTGGCCTCCACTGACAGAATAGACCACAGACATCACATAGCCTCTGGGGACAACTCTGAATTCACTTCCCAAAGCTAGCAGTTCCTGTTCTGTCAGAGGAAGGTATTACCAAACTGATGAAATTAATATAATGGGAGCAGATAGTCACATCATGATTAGCAGGAATTTCAAGTAGTTACATACAACAGTTTTATTTGATAAAAGAATTGCCTGACATTTGGCTGCTTAGTTCTTAGTTTACAATGTGTGGCTCTACAGGCATAGTGCCATCTTTATGTTCCATGACATACACTGTGTTTTCACACTGCAGTACTGAGCACACACCTTTCTATCTACAGATGTGAGAATCATACAGATAACAGAATTAATGAGGGTAATTAGTGCATATGCCATAATTTGTATTGCTTTTCTTTTATTATTGGCAATTTCTTTTTTAGTCAGGTTTTGTGTGTGTGTGTGTGTGTGTGTGTGTGTGTGTGTGTGTGTGTGTGTGTGTGTGTTAGAGGTTGACTTTATGTGATCATTCTCCAGACACTGTCTGCCTTGTTTGTTGTGACAGGGTCTCTCACTGACCTGGAGATCTTGCCAAGGAGACTAGACTGCTTGGCCAGTAAGATCTAGTGACCCATCTATCTGCCTACTCAGCTGTGGGATTACAAGCACATGCCAGCCACCACATCTGGCTTTTTATGTGGTGTCTGGAGATCGAACTCACATCCTTATACTTGTACACAGGCACTTTACTGGCCGAACTATGGCCCAGGCTCAGTAAAATTAAGTGCTTTCTATAAACACTTAATTTTAACAGAGTAGAGGGGACAATCAGGTCATTTTCACTTGTTTAAACGAATGACTGGCAGAAGTTTATTAGCGGAAGCACTAATGCTGTCGGTAGTGGAATGAGTAACTTTTTAGAAAGGTACAAGTGAGAGGTACTCACTGAGAGCCAATAGCTCTTCATAGTTTTTTTCAGCCCTTTCTTTGAAAAATTTCACCTCAACAAATGTAGAAATTATATTAAATTACCGTTGAATTAGATGTGATGGTACACATTTATAATCCAGTTATTAAGAAGTGGAGGAAGGGGGTTACAAGTTCTAGACCAGTTTGGGGCATATAGCATGATCTTGTTTCAAATAAAACAAAACAAAAAAAAACTCTCTCTGAAGTAGGTCACTTTTAGGTATTTTACTATTTATGTATAGACTTTCATTTTTGAATTGCTTTACAGTTCAAATGATTTACATGTCTGAAACTATATTTTGAATATAATATTGTTTTGTTTTTATGAAGTTTAAAATTTCTAGGCCTGAAGAGATGGCTCAGTTGCTGTGCTTGCCATACACACATGAGGACCTGGATTTGGTGTCCCAGAACCTATGTAAATAAATCTTCGCATGGTGGCATGTGCCTGTAACCCTAGTACTAGGAGGCAGGGACAGGTGGATCCAGGACTTGCTGGCCAGCCAGCCTTGCTGAATCTCTGAGCTCCAGGTTCAGTGAGAGACTCTGTCTCAAAGAAATAGGGTGGAGAATTATTGAGAAGGACACTTGAAATTGACCTCTGGCTCTATACATACATGTATATACATGAACAAGTATGCACACACATAAGTTTGGCATAACTATTATAAGCTGTTGCCTCTTGGGATGTTTGTTTAGCAGCTCTTTACAGTTTCTTATTTTTCTTTAAAACTAGGGTACCAAGTGTCTTTATTATATGGGGCTGCAAAGAGAACCCGCCGAAAAACCAGTGATGATGGCACTTATGGCGATAATGGTAACAGTGGTGATGGTGAAGATGATGGCAACCTGGATGGTAGTAATTGTGTGAGAGATGACAGTGATGGTGGTGGTGACCGTGATGATAATGGTGATACTGTTGGTGGTGTTGGTGGTGAGGAAGGTGATGTAGATGCTGCTGTACTGATGGTGATGATGATGATGATGGTGCTGCTACTGCTGGTGCTGCTGGTGCTGCTGGTGCTGCTGGTGGCCCTGATGATAATGGTTAATGTTGGTTAAGATGATGATGATAGCAATGAGGATAACATTGATGACAGTGAAGGTGGTGGTGATACTGTTGGTGGTGTTGGTGGTGAGGAAGGTGATGTAGATGGTGCTGTACTGATGGTGATGACGGTGCTGTTGCTGCTGATGGTGCTGATGGTGGTACTGATGATAACAGTTAACGTTAGTGAAGACGATGATGATAGCGATGAGGATAATGGTGATGCAGTGAAGGTGGTGGTGATATTAGCAGCGACGATGATTATGATATGATGGTGCTTATGCTGGAGATGATAGTGATGTTGGTGATTGTTATGATAATGATGATAATTTCATTATTTCCTAAGAAGATGATAACAATGATGCTTCCTTAGGTCGCATCATGTGTCTTCTTCTTCTTCTTTTTTTTTTTTTTTGGTTTTTCTGTGTAGCTTTGCGCCTTTCCTGGAACTCGCTTTGGAGACCAGGCTGGCCTCAAACTCACAGAGATCCGCCTGCCTCTGCCTCCCGAGTGCTGGGATTAAAGGCGTGCGCCACCACCGCACGGCATCACGTGTCTTCTTAATACATGGGGATTATTGAGAGCAAAGGTTCATCCTCTGGAAGTAAAAAGTGACAGCTGAAGTTAAGAGTCCTCCTAAAATGAGCTGGAGCCATGGAAGTGTACCATGGGGACGAGGCATGGCATGTACCATCTGTTAAGTGAAGCCGCCACTAGGATCTTATCTAGCAGCTTATTTCCTTTTGTGAAAGCATAAATATTTTATTGTGAAAGACAGACAATGACTGTGAATTCTAACACATTAACAGAAGAAAATAGTCAAGATTGCAAGTAATTAGTTCTCCTTCGCATGCTCTGTGCAGCTAGCTTCTCTCAGGGGAGACAGAGCACTTTCAATCACACCCTACTTAACCTTTTCTTATTCCATTTGTCAAGTCGAGCTTCACAATGGATGGGCTTGTCTGGGTCTAACTTGCTTTGTCTTTTGGTCTCAAGGAGAGATTGTATATATTTATATCTCTGATAAGGGATTTTATTTTACCTCAATAAGTGTTTAGTTATTCAGTTACTTCAGAATTTAAACTACCTCCCTTTAACCACAGGGGCATTTCCATAAAAATATTATATACTTTCAGCCCACATAGACTATACTACCTTGTCAGGGCACTAAGTGTTGCCCATCAAATTCAGGATACAGGATGAATTGAGATTGTTTTCTGACTCTGTATGGATTAAGTAAGGATGGTGTTTCCTAAGTAAATTCTGTGAACTGATACATAACAGCTTCATGGCTTGATACAAGTTATTGTTTTCTCTAGAAACTTCAGGAGATATAATCTCCCATCCATCAGTATCTAGAGGATGTTCACAGTCCTAGGAGTGGGGAGGATTTTAATTTCCTCTCAAGCTCTATTTCACAGCTCTGTAGTCCTCCGTGGGGTCCTCCTCCACAGCAGGAGGGAACAGGAAGTAGCTGGTATGGGGGTTAATTCTTTTTCTCCTTAACCCTTCCTCACCTCTCTTTTTCAATTATATGGGAAATAGTCTTTGGTGCCTCAGCTGAAGTCATTTTTCAGCGAGGGCGACAAGTCCATACCTTGTGCAGGAGTCAGTGGCTGGAAAGACACGTGGCTTCTGTGAGTCTCCCACTTATCAACTGCCCTCGATTCCCAGGAAGACAATCAGGATGGGCCTTCAATGCACTACTGTACAGTCAGAAGTTGCCGATGTTTCTCAGGGTTCCTGCTGTTTCCTGGCTATATGCCCTCAAACCCACCCCACTTTGTGAATTTCTCACCATTCAAAGAATCTTTTCTGTAGAACCCATACAACCAGCTAGACACATATAGAGCTGTCCTGGATTGCAGAAGGCACATTCAAATGAATAGGGTGACACAATTCTATTGGTCTCCTCTTTCCTCCGAAGACAATTAATATATAAAGTTTAGTTTCTTTTATCAAGCCTCGTGTTTAATCATCTCTGCTGTGAATTATGGGGCTTTTGTATCAGATCACAGACATCAAGTTCTGTCTTCACACGCTATCTTCCACAGCCTGGAGAATAATAAAAGTGGCTGGCTCTATGCGTCTCTTCAAGTTCACGGAGACTTTAACTGCTGCTAGTGTGTCTCTGCCAATTAATATGCTGAATTTAAAAAAACAGAATGAAATGATTAAAATGCCATTAAAGTGATCTATAAATCTCTCACTTTAAGAAAGGGCAGCACACATAGTATATTATCGTTACCATAAAAGTAGGAATAATTAGTCTCACTCCAATTAAAGCTTGAGTTATATGAGTATATTGCAGTCTGATGTATTGTTATTTTTAGAAAGACAATAAAGGCAGAGAGAGTGTCGAAGGAGAAGCTTCTCTCCAGAGCCACTGACCATAGAGGGCGTTGTACAAGAAAGGCTCCAGGTTCCAAAGGGTGGGCTGTAACCAAATGAGAGGCCTGGACCTTGACTCTTCTGCTTGTGTTGTAGGAGCTGCTCATGACAGGAAAGCATTTATACATCAGAGGAAAAGTTCTTGAATTCCCAGGATGCCTTGGTCACTTTCCACAGTGTTCCACAAGCTTCACATGTCTGACAAAGTGACTCTGCACCTTGTCTCCACAGGACATGGAATGTCTGTTACTGATAAAAATTGTGGGAGCATCTTGCATGTGTCCTATGTTCTCCAGGTGTGGATTAGAACCACAATTGCAATGCCTGGCTGGTATTCTAACTTGGGCAGGGTGAGCAGGGTAACCCAGAATAAGTGTGCTGAGGGGCTGGAGCTTAGGAGGCCATGTTTTTTTTTGGGGACAACTCCTGTCTATTGGTGTGATGGCGAACTTGGTTGTTGACATGATCCATCTGGAGTCCACTAGGAAATTGCTGGGCACACCTGTAAGGAATGTACTTGATCAGGTTATTTGAAGTGAGAAAACTCACCCTATGTATGAGCAGCACAGATAAAGAAGTTCCTAGGGAAATGCTGTGGGATGTCATGTATGCTGTAAATATATGTTGTAGATGTAACAACGTCTTATTAAATAAGAAACAGAGAACCATGTAAAAGAGAAAGCCAAGAGGTCAGAGCTCAGAGCTAAAATCTTACCTTCCTCCTGCGAGCTCCTAGCTTCCCCAAAGAGAGCTATTTCCTGTGTGTAAGTCGTTTCATAGTCTTTTGTTCTGCCTTCTCATTGGTTGTAAACCCAAACACGTGACTGCCTTGTCATTGTCTGTATGTACAGCCTCTAGGTCTTAAAGGCATATGTCTCCAATGCTGGCTGTATCCCTGACACACAGAGATCTATGAGATTAAAGGCATGCGCCACCACTGCCACGCTCTGTCTATGGCTCTAATAGCTCTGACCCCTGGGTAACTTTATTTATTAACATACAATGAAAATCACATTTCAGTACAATTAGAATACACCACAATATGTTGCTATGATTGACTGATAAATGAAACACTGATTGGCCAGTAGCCAGGCAGGAATTATAGGCAGGACAAGGAGAGAGGAGAATGCTTGGTGGAAGAAGGCTGAGGCAGAGAGACACTGCCAGCTGCCACGAGGAGAAGCATGATGTAAGATACCGGTAAGCCAAGAGCCATGTGGCAACTTATAGATTAATAGATATAGGTTAATTTAAGATGTAAGATCTAGATAGCAAGAAGCTAAGCCATTAGGCCAAACAGTTTAAATTATATAAGCGTCTGTATGTTTATTTGAGTCTGAGTGTCTGCCAGCCCCAGGTGGGACTGAAGATAACTCCAGCTACATGGAAAATCTTGACTTTTTGCCTACTTGCCTTCAATTTGTGCTGGCAAGTTCATCTACACTGCTGGTGTCTTGTTGTTGAATCTGTCTACTCAGTTGTAGCTGTGGCCACTCTTGGGACATCAAAATACAGCTTCTTTGACCTTCCAGACCATATCTTGTAAGTCAGTCTAATAAATCTCCTTTTAATGTATAGTCATTATATTGGTTCTGCTCCCCTAGAGAATAATACAATGGGCATTTTGAACAGGGCACTTCTGTTTTCTCTGTGGTAATATAAGAGGATTGATAACTGCTTCCAAAAGCATTGGTTCTTTTTCCATTTTCCTTTAAAAAGTTAATAGCTTAGCTTAGCACAGCACACAGTAATGAGTTTCATTGGGACGTTTTCATACATGTGTCATTATTTTTGGTTCACGTTCATCCCTCTCTCTAGTGCCCTCCTCGGTGACTCCTTCACTCTGTCTGGTTCTCTCCTCTCCCAGACAGTCTCTTCTCTGCTCTCAGGCAACATGTTCCGTTTTCTCTCTTGCTATCCCTCCCTGAGATGTTTTCCTCCCACTCATGGTAGCCCTTCCCCTGCCATAAAGGTTTCACACACTCACTTTTGTCTAGTTTTAAGTTTTAGATTCCCACATGAGCGAACACGTGCTGTACTGATTCAGTATCTCGCTTCTGTAGCCTGGCTTCTTTTACTTTGCACAGTGTTTTCCAGCTCCCACATCTTTACTTAGTGATGGGATTTTGGTGCAGCATGGAGGAAGAATGCCTTTAATATTCTGGTGCCGTGCCCTAGTTATAGGGTCCCTGATGAGCCCTCAGAGTTATCCGAGGACCCACTGGAATCAGGAATCAGTCATCACTCTAATTGGATCTATCCATATTCTCTTAGGAGCAGGGCAGCTTGTTTCAGACCCATTATAGCACCGTGGGCTCAGATCCGTTGAACAGAGGTGCCAGAGACAGTCACTGAGATCACAAAGGAAGGGCCAAGAGAGAAGGGGGCAGCATCCGAGTGGGTATTCCCACGGGAGACACCCTCAAGAGACCCTGGGTAGGAGCAAGTGAGGAGACCGGGTGGGTAGGAGCAAGTGAGGAGACCGGGGACAGAGCTGGTATGTGTCTGATCTGTCTGGTGCTGCTGCCTGGGACCTCTTGTCTGGGTGGTGACAGCCTGCTTCAGCATCTGTCACTTAGCACTCATAAACCTTTCTTATGAAATGTTACCAGGTGCCTTGGGGTCACAGTGAGCGACTTTTAAAAAGAGAGCGATGACCCCAGGGGACTGGGCCGAAACGAGAGCCCTGCGGATACGAGCCGCTCAACCACGGGCCTTTTCATGGCGCTGAGGACGGGATGTACTCACTGAAGTAGAACCAAAAAAATGCAAACAAAGGACGGGCACATAAAAGCCCAACTAATTGAATTAGCATCAAATAAAAGGTGCAGGAGAGGACTCAGCACACGGCCTGGCTTCTTGTAATGGCCCAAATGATTAAAATTTGCTGAGAAATTTTGTTGTGCTATTATGTGGCTCGGGCTTTCTAAATCTGGAACTTCTTGGTGTAAAGAGTAACATAAAGACTTAATAATTATACATTTATTGGTTTACTGCAGCTCATTAAATATAGTGAATATGTGTACATGAATATGCAGATATGTATGTGTGCACATACATAGAGTGAACAGATCTCTCTCTCTCTCTCATATACACACACATAGTGATGAGGCTAAAGAAATTATGTATGTAATTATCTACCTTTACCACGTATATTTTGTACTGTCACACTGCCACCTGAGGACTGATGGCTGAAGGACCTGAGGGAAGGACAGGGTTCCTATGCTAACTACTCTCTAAGTGCTGGGCTGACTTTAGGAGTACTGAGATGTAGGTATGGCCTCAGCTGAACACCTAAGTTAGTGAATGAGAAGGTCATTCACAAAACTGTCTTAGTCAGGGTTTCTATGGCTGCGAAGAGACACCATGACCACAGCAATTTCTTAGAAAGGAAAACATTGAACTGGGGCGGCTCGTTTACAGTTCAGAGGTTTATAGTCCATTATCATCACATGGTGGGAAGCATGGCAGCGTGCAGGCAGACATGGTGCTGGGGAAGGAGCTGAGAATCTACATCTTGCTCTGCAGGCAACAGGAAATGAACTGCCTCACTGGTGTAGCTTGGGCAAAGGAGACTTCCAAGCCACCCCCACAGTGACACGCTGCTTCCTCCAACAAGGCCAGCCCTCTAATAGTGCTACTCTCTAAGGGTGCCATTTTCTTTCAAACCACCACAAAACCTTCTAGGAAGATGCTTTAACCAGTCAAACTTTGTGCTTTAACAATTTTTAAAACAAAAGTTCCACTGGGTGTGATGGTGAATCTCAGTACTGTGGAGGCAGAGGCGGGGGCGGGGGTGGGGGTGGAGGCGGAGGCAGAGGCAGAGGCAGAGGTAGATGGATCTTCTAAGTTCACATCACCCTCATCTACATAGCAAGTTCTCAGCCAGCCGGAGTTACATTGCAGGATCTCACTCATCTCAACACAAATTGCCAAACCACCTCACCACTTGGGGTTTGAGATACTGTCCTCACGAGAAGGGATCCTAGAAACTATGAGGTAAATTGTAGAAATGTGGCAGGGAATCCGTGAGCCAAGTTAAAGAAAATGACAAATACAGAAAAGCGTACTTGCTGATTTGATCTTATACATTTAAAGAAAATTTAGAGACAAACTGAACACTAGGAAAGCAAAAGATGCAGATTGCCAAGTTGGAGAACCACTGCTTAGGTATTCCCCCAACACAGAAATGGACATCCAAAACCCACATGTGGGTAAGGCACTGAACTGACAGTGATACATCACTTACCATTGACCTAATGACACAAATGTTCAACAGTGATCATTTTTAATTCTTGCAGGTAAGGATAGTAATGAAATGGCACTCACATTACTACCTGAAATAGAAATTGATGGAACCTATGTGTTTTAGTTTCATTTCCGCTGCTTTGATAAACTACCCTGACAAGAAATAACTTAGACAGGGAAAGGGCTTATTTTGGCTATACTTATAAGTTATGGTCCATTATGTCTGAAAATGAAGATGACCAACTTAAAACAGTTAGTGACCATATCCACAGTCAAGATTAGAGAGACATGAACACATGTATGCCACAGCTCAGCTAACTCACACTGACTGTGTTTCTCCACTCTTAGGTAGTTCAGAACCCCCTGCCTAAGGAATGGTGCTACCCACAGTGGAGCAGTCTACATTACTTACATTTACTAAGATATTCCCTGCAGATACGTCCACAGCCAACCCAATGTATACAATTTCTTTCTTTCTTTCTTTTTAAAAGATTTATTTATTATGTATACAGTGTTCTGCTGCAGGCCAGAAGAGGCGCCAGATCTCATTTACAGATGGTTGGGAGCCACCATGTGGTTGCTGGGATTTGAACTCAGGTCCTCTGGAAGAGCAGCCAGTGCTCTTAACTGTTGAGCCATCTCTCCAGCCATACAATTTCTTAATGAGACTCTCTTCCCAGAAGACTCTAGCTTGTATCAAGCTGACAAAGGTACCCATCATACTATGTTTTATAATAACTGGACATGTTAAATATATGTGCATACCGTCATGAAACAATCTTCTTCTGAGTAGTACCCACAAGAGATGAGTACTCTAATTGTCTATAAGAGGGACATTTGTGCGGGCGGTGGTGGCGCACGCCTTTAATCCAGCACTCGGGAGGCAGAGGCAGGCGGATCTCTGTGAGTTTGAGGCCAGCCTGGTCTACAAAGTGAGTTCCAGGAAAGGTGCAAAGCTACACAGAGAAACCTGACTCAAAAAACAAAACAAAACAAAACAAAAAGGCATTTGTAACAGCCATGTTCACAGTAATGGATACAGCCATGGAGACAGAGTTTGCTCATCAATGTAGGGTTAAACACCTGCTGAAACTATGAAGCCTTGAACTGTGTACTTGATCTCTGACAATTTATTCAGTGATGTTAAGTGAATGAAATGGAGACAAATCTGAAAACAAAACAAAACACACAAACCCTAGCTCACAGAGAAGCATGCACTTTGGAAATCGGCTTGTTGGTGATTGTATTAGTAATTGAGAAAATTCGTGGTAGATCTTTCAGCTTGCTGTTTGGGCTTACTAGAGGAGCTGGTGTCTGCAGAATGACCGACTGTTGGTGGGTCTGAGGACCGTGGGAAGAGAGGAGGCAAAGCAAAAAATGCACAAGGAAATAGAACATCCAGTAACAGGAATCCCACAGCTGAACGTGGCTGCTACGTGAGTGTATGGAAATGGAGAGAAAACAAAATTGTCAACAACAACCTGTTAAGTAGCGAAAACTTATGTGAAGATTATACTATGGGTGGCTTTTATTAAGAAGAAAAGGAATAAGCCTTACACACCTGCATTATTTCAGAAAAGTGCTCAATTTATATACTAAGCCTGACGGCATAAGGATTAGTTCTGACTCACCATTCAAATATGTCCCTCAGAAATTATTTAGCATGACAGTTTTTCAGAGTGCCAGCAAGCCCAAAAAGGAGACAAAAACCAGAGAATTGTTAGGTTTAAATAGAAAACCCTCTTCTCAGTCACATATGCATGAGACAACTGGTGTGTCAACTTCAGGAT